>NW_015150652.1:294292-309695 GCF_000732505.1 Cyprinodon variegatus
TGGTTATATACTGGGTATATATATATATATATATATATATATATATATATATATATATATATATATATATATATATATATATATATATATATATATGCAGTCCAATAATAGCAAAATAGCCATTATTTTCAATCAACTTCCTCCTATTCTCAACCCTTAGCTGGATGTATTAATTGTTCTCTGTTTGGACTGAAACAAATGTCACTACATTGGACAGAGCTGAAACTTAGGAGATTCTTAGGAGTTTCTCTGTAGCCTTAGTTTAATTTAGGTGAAGGGCAGTGGTGTGGGACGCAGGGGTTTCTTATGCAACTGCACTTGGAGTGGTTTTAAACCCCAGCTCCACTTGTCTCAGTTATGTCTTCGTCCTTTCACGTACATTGTCGTTGATGATGAGGAGTCCCCTCACTTAAAAATGGTGCTATATAAGTACAGTCCATTCGTCTTTATCATTTAAATACTAAAACTCCTATTTAACTTTAGCTATGTGTGCTTAAAATGACATTTTCACACATTTTACTGTGTCCATTTGTGATGTTGGTGAACTATGCTTAATGTTGCAGTATGGATAAACACTGCTCAGTGTAATCTGAGACTAAATTTGAATCATTGAAGCCTGAAAGGGGCAGGTCTTTCAAGTTAGCTGAACTGAACAAGCATGCACTAGACTTAATCAACAAGTAACTTAAAAGAGCATAACATAAAAGTTATTTTCTAATTTTTTGGGGGAAATTTTGTAGATTTAAGTACATAAAAAATAAAAATAAATAATAGTTCCAAACTAATGTTGACTTTTTCAAAATGCAAATAACTTACAAACCTATAAAGTTCACAAAAATTAGATCTACCTAGAACTTCCTTCCATAAAACAGTTGAATTAACTGACTCCTTTACTTTGAGGTAATCTGTTTACATGTAAATTTTGATTTAGTTAACTTACTCGGGTTTCACAGGGTAGATCGCAATATGTCCAACTCAAAGTTATGTCCAAATGGCTCTGTTAGTAGCTATTCTGCACAGAGCAGCAGCTTTTCTTTTTGGGCTAATGTCTAATTCCTGGAATTCTGTTTTTTGGCCTCTTGTCTCGGACTTTGTTCAGGCTTCCTATAATGATACGTCAACATTATGAAGTGGGAGGCACATAGTTGGGGGAAGTAGCTTTCCCAATATAGCTCTGGGAATAGAAGTGTCCAGAGCAACATGACAGCCCAAAAGAATTGCTTTCACAGGCAGACCATTATGCCTGTTCTGTATGGTACTTGTATATGAAACTTTATTGAAAATTATTTCAGCAGTCCCAGCTGCGGCAGTGTATTAAACACTTAACCTAATAACAATCATACCCTTAGGCCCTCGGACCCAGGAGGAGATCCCCAGACCCTGTTGTGTGGGAAGGGGCAAGCAGCTCAAGATTTAAGCCTGGGTTGGGATCAGGATACTCCAAAAAGAGGGAGAGTAGCAGTGTAGCCCAGGTCTAGTCCTAGACCCACCCCCAAGAGGGTGAATAATGTGTATAACTTATAGCCAACAGAAATTAAAGGCATATTTAAACATAGAGCTAGACTCAACATAATGTACTACGAATCAGACGCCTCCTACACCAGTTGGCAGAAAGCTGCGTAGGCTGGCAATTTTTAAATACATTTTTCTCCACCATAATCTGCCTTTTCCCACCCAAGCTTCACCAATACTCTTTGATGCGAAGGATTGTAGGATTACTCATAGCTCCTTAGCACCAGTGAGGTGCTTAACTATGATTAGAAGTATACAAGCTCCTTTGCTTACCTCTTTTCTTAGCACAAGCACTGTTCTAAAGAATACATCACAATTTGATCATTTTGGATCCACAGAGTCTAATCATCTGGTTAAGTGAACAGGATAAAGAAAATCTTGGTAGGATTTTTACCTTCTGGCCATATGTTGTCCACCTGTCCAAAATTACAAATTTTGCAATATTCACAAACCTCAATTACTCTACACCTACATTAACCTGCTTTTGTCATTGTTTCATTCCTTGGAATATATACTTATCGACTGTAGAAGTTTTACAAAAGCTACAAAAACTGATCTGTTGGTTTCAGCTTCTGTGGTAAAAAAAAAAAAAAACAGACTTAAACCCTTAGAAACGACTGCTCCATACTCGTTATTGGATTTCTCGGATTCTCTTAGAAAAGTTGTTTTCATAAACATACGGTACAGTGGTGCATGTTGCAGGGGTATGGCACAGAGCATGCAAGCAAAACCTATCTCAAAAAATTACATTCAAGTTATCAGCAGGTTGCTGGGGAACCAAGCAAATGTGCAGGAAATATTTTGCTTTTCCAGTGTTTGATTTGGATACAGAATGTATCTGTCAAGCTGTCAGATGAAAGCCGTTACACTGCATCTCCTAATGAAAGACGAGCACCAGCTAACAAGGTGTGTGTTTAGGATCCACAGAGTTCTGTGAACAATATATTTCTGCGTGTGTATGAAGCTCTCCCTGATTGGAAGTGTGTAGGTGTTTTTATAAAGAGCTGTGCCGGAGCTTTATTTTAATATTTATCAGATGTTTAAAGATCTGTTAATCATCACTAATAGAACTGTCATCATTCTGAAAGTTACTGTGAGTTAAAGAACCATTGTGGTGCTGAACTAACTTTGCTTTTACAAAATCTTTACCTTCACACCAGAACAATAAAACAGATTAGACTGTGTTCTAGGCTGTGTCAGGTTTCTGTTTCTGTTATGTTTTTCTTTTTAGTATCCAGTTTTGCTTTGCTCCTTGTTTTCTAGTTTTAGTGGGTTAATTCTTAGTTTATTGAGTCTTTTGATTCTTTTCTCAGTTACTGTCTTAGTCTGGGTTCTGTTACATTTTCTTTTTAGTGTTCAGTCTTGCTTTACTCCTTGTTTTCTATTGTTAGTGGTTTTATTTTTATTTAGCTGTGTTCTTTGTTTTTTTCCAGTTACTGTCCTAGTCTGGGTTCTGTTATGTTTTCTTTTGAGTGTTTAGTTTTTTTTTCTCCATGTTTTTGTTTCCTAGTAATTTAATAAGTATTTTGTTGTTATTTCCAGTTTTCTGGGTTTCTATTGGTTGCTCTCTGTTGCCCTCTTATGTTCTCCTTCTTCCCTAGCTCTTTCCCTCTCTTGTTCTGTGCACACCTGCTCCCAGTTTCCTCATTAGCCCTCTCTTTGTCTCAGTCTCCTTTAAAGCCCTCTCTCTTCAGTTCCTCTTTGCTGGGTCGTCGTCATACATTGTCAAACCTCTTTAGTCTTCCTCCACTTCGTCTCTCTGAGCCCTTTTTGTGATTTTTGATTCCCCTGATGTCTTCTTAGTTTTTTGGTAAGTTTAGACTTGTGTTTTTTCTTTTTCTTTTTTTGATCTGTGGACTTTGGACTCCTGGTTTCATGTTTGTTTGGACTTTGTTGTCCTTTTGCATTTGTGGATAACCTGCCTCTGTTTTCAGTTTTTTATTATTCATAATTAAATCACGTTAAAGATTCACCTCTGCCTTCCTGCCTCTGCCTTTGGTTCCTCAAACCCCAAACAAACCCTGACAGGCAGATACTGTTTCAAACACAAAGAGACTGCTAATAAACCACAAATGAAGAGCATATTGCTTATGGTTTATTTACTCATTTGCTCTGCAATACTTCTGATTTGCCCCTTCTTTTTGTACTCTTTCCACAGCATAGAGAAATTAGCCAATATGCTGGATTCTTCTCCCCAGTCCAATAGCATAGGCTTTCTCCGGGAGGCTGAGGAGAATGATCCTGCTATGGTCTGAAGACACTGTGTGGATAATTTCGGGATCATTATTTCCTCTTGCCCACAGAGGGAACAACACAGGGAAAAACACTGTACAAAGATGTACAGCCATGCACACAGTCTCACATCTAATGACAATTTAGAAGTCATTTAACCTAATGATCAAGCCAAAAGAACCCATGCATGGACAGGGAGAACATGCAAACTCCATGCGGAAAGACCCATGGATCTGGGGGTGTGGCGGCCTAGTGGTTAGGGCGTTGCCCTTTGAATCCTGAGGTTCTGAGTTCAAGAACAGCCACTCTGGGTCCCTGAGTAAGACCCTTAACCCCACACTGCTCCCCGTGCATGCATAATGGCAGCCCACGGCTCCCCAAGGATGAGTTTAATGCAGAGAGTTAATTTCGTTGCTCTGTACTTGTGACAGTGTAATGACAATAGAAAATTTGGAATAAAGCCTGCAACCTTCTTACTGCAGGGCAACAGCTATACAAACTGGTCCACCGTGCAGTTCAGTTTTGAAGATGATAATGTGTAAAAACAGTGTGACCTAGAGGGCCAAACATAATTAGAAAAGTAACATTTCAAATATACGTATGCGTAAAATATCCTTTCTGCAAATCAGCATGTTTCTTTTACATAAATAATTTCATTACCTCCCACCTGGTCTTTAAGTAATCACAGCAGGGTACTGAGGCAAATGGTGAGACCCAGGATAACAACGTAAATGCCTGCAGAAATTACTTTGTTAAAAACAACCTGAGTCAAATGAAGTAACTTCAAAAGCTCCACTCAGTCTTTAGCTAGTATGTTGGGCAAACATGCGGGAGGTATGGATAAGCAACAACACCTAAAGAGAAACAAAGGCATGTATAGTACAGTGAGCTGGAAACAGATTGTCACATTAAGACAACATATGGGCTTCTTTTTATTTGCCCTTAGTTCAGAGGGAAGAAAGCAATTTTCTGTGAAATTCTTATATTTACAGTGATTGCTTTTACCCCTTTCACCCTTTTCAGAAGGTGGGTTTTGTGTGATCAGCAATTTTCCCAAAATGTGGGAAAAAGTTCACAATTTCTTTTGAAAAAGAGTAATGGATGGAGAGTGATAATAAATGCAGCAACCACAAAGCAAGTGGAAAGTCTAAGCAATGGAAAACTTTCTGAGAGTATAAAATTGTTAGGACTTTGGAAGAATAGGTGGACAAATGAGGAAGAGAGAAACAATTTCAGAAAGCCATTGTGTGTGATAAAAAGAGAGTTTTGGAACTTGTCAAATCTGTACACAATGGCCACGGAATAAGGCTTTCATTGTGTTGAACAATGTATGTGGTGTATAGTAGAAACGCTTGCAGAAATGTAAAAGTGAATTGTTTATTGACTTATCCACAAACATGACTCAGGAAATGAATATGCTAAATATGCAAATATGTTATTTGATTTTGCATTAGGATTTAAAAGTTGGTTCCAAATAATCCAGACATTAAAATATCAACCAAATACTACCAAAATGATAAGAAATCCAAATAGGTAAATCTGCCTCATACAATAATTGGTGTTTGATTGAAATACTGATATTTTGGAGAATGTTATGCCAAATTACAATTATGCTTAAAATTGACCTTGTTTCTCTCCTCTTGTAAGTTCTACCACTGTTTTATTTTGAGTTAACATAAAATAAAAAAAAAACTTTTTCAGATTGCTGATTCATAAGTTAGTGGTTTATGCACTGACAATCATTTCTCATTTTTTTAATCCACCATTGTTTAGTTAGATATTGTCAGACCTCTGGTGGCTTAAATGCAATATTATACTACATATGAATATAGCTTTTTTACAGTGGGTACAGGAAGTATTCAGACCCATTAAAATTTTTCACTCTTTGTTTCATTGCAGCCATTTGCTAAAATCGAAAATAAGTTCTTATGTACACTCAGCACCCCATCTCACAGAAAAAAAAGAAATCTAGAATGTTTTTGCAAATGTATTAAAAAAGAAAAACTGAAGTATCAAGTGGTCAGAAGTATTCAGACCCTTTGCTGTGACTCTCATATTTTACTCACATGCTGCCCATTTCTTCTGATCCTCATTCCAATGGTTTTATTCCTTCATTGGAGTCCAGCTGTGTTTAATTAAACTGATTGGACTTGATTAGGAAAGGCACACACCTGTCTATATTAGACCTTATTGCTCACAGTGCATGTCAGAGCCTACGAGAATCACAAGGTCGAAGGAACTGCCCAAGGAGCTCAGAGACAGAATTGTGGCAAGGCATAGATCTGGCCAAGGTTACAAAAGAATTTCTGCCACTAAGAGCACTGTGGCCACCATCATCCTTAAATGGAAGAATTCTGGAACGACCAGAACTCTTCCTAGACCTGGCCATCCAGCCAAACTGAACTAATGTGGGAGAAGAGCCTTGGTGAGAGAGGTAAAGAAGAACCCAAAGATCACTACGGATGAGCTCCAGAGATGCATTAGGGAGATGGGAGAAAGTTCCACAAAGTCAACTATCACTGCAGCCCTTCACCAGTTGGGTGAAGGGCTCCAATAGCGAAACATTGTGGTGGCAGCACCATGCTGTGGGGGTGTTTTTCAGCTGCAGGGACTGGACGACTGGAAGAAAACCTCTTCCAGAGTGCTCAGGACCTCAGACTAGGCCAAAGGTTCACCTTCCAACAAGACAATGATCCTAAGCTCACTTGACTGGTCCAGCCTGAGCCCTGACCTAAACCCGATTGAGCATCTCTGGAGAGACCTGAAAATGGCTCTCCACCAAATTTCAACATCCAACCTGACAGAACTGGAGAGGATTTACAAGGAAGAATGGCAGAGGATCCCCAAATCCAGGTGTGAAAAACATGTTGCCATGACTCCAAGACTCATGGCCGTACTAGCTCAAAAGGGTGCTTCTACTCACTACTGAGCAAAGGGTCTGAATACTTATGACAATGTTATATTTGATTTTTTTTCTAACAAATTTGCAAAAAAATCTTAATTTTCGTTTTTTTTTCTGTCAAGATGGGGTGCTGAGTGTACATTAATGAGAAATAATATGAAATGTATTGATATTAGCAAATGGCTGCGATGAAACAAAGAGTGAAAAATTTAAAGGGGTCTGAATACTTTTCTTACCCACTGTACACTAATCCCATTTTTTACAGCTTCAAATCTGCAACCTTGTGAGTACGGTTAAAAAAAAAAAAGTGGCAAAAGTATATCAATGTATTCTCTGAGATTGCAGGAAATGTCCATTATTTCCAGCTAATATTTTAAAGGTGTTAAGCAGAATGACCAACAGATGTTTTGAGTTGAATGAATGGCTATCAATTACATTATACTGTAATTGCACGTTAACAGTATAGCTTATCAAGCAGCAGCTTATAGTTCTTTGAGACTAATTTGTTTGTAAAAATATTTCTACAGATGTTAGATTTTGAAACACCTAGACAGTGCAGCTTGATCACATCTTCAAGCTTACTTTATTGACTGATAATTCATTACTATTCATTAAATGTTGAAGATCCTTTATCTCTATGGTTGACTGTTTCCTCTACATCACAATGTTTTACAAAAAATCCTGATCGTGACTTTATTCTATAACATTATCTTTTTGAAGAAAAAAAACAACAAAAAAACTATGTCTTCTATAAGGCATGAACATTTTGCCCAACATAAGTTCTTAAACAGATTTCAATCAATTGTGCAATCTAACCAATTAGCGTCAAGTGCAATTGACATATAATTTACTAACATACTTTACAATTGAAGTACTCTCAATCTCAACTGATTTGCTGAAGTGCAAGCTGATGTTATTGCACTGAGAAAGAATTAAACCAAGTCATATTGGCTTCTTTTAATTTAGACGGAAACCATTTTTGTTCATGTACTTTTGATCAAAGTGTTTGACTAATGGACTGGGTCAGAGGTTATCCAGGGTGACTTTTAGTTCATCTGTGACTCTAACTGCTTTGAGTGTGAGAGTCTGACCATGGATGTCATCTGTGTCTCTTTTCTTGCTTCTTACAGTGGGATTGAATCTGAACAGAATATACAATGCTTTTCATAAGGAGAGATTTAAGACAGTAAGTTCATTTAAGGATGTTTAATATTTTGGACCTTCTTACGTGATGATTTTGTCATGATCTTGGTGCTAATGATTGGCTTGATTACTCATTTCATTTACCTGCCTAGCTCCATCCATTTTCTCATTACTGTTCATCTGATGCACCTGCTCTTGCCTCTATTTATCCAGCCCTCTAACCAGTCACCAGTGGAACATTATTGTCAAGCCTGTGGTGAAAGTTTCTCTTTCATACCTAAGGGCTACTGATTGCCTGATCCTTGCCGCGTCTTGTTGGCAGCCAACCGACTTAAATCAACCTCGCCCTCTGGGCACGGACTAACCTATAAGACCAGATCCATCACTTTGAATAAATGCTTTTTGAAATATCAGACTGTCTGCTTTGAAAACTGGGTGTTTCTGTTCTGAACCCTGACAGACTCAGTAATTCTAATAGTGGTAAGTATCCAAGAGTAACAGTAATAAATCTAACTTCAAAGTTGTGTATTTTTCTGCATGAAGATTAAAATAAGAAATTCACTACAACTTATTTAAGCAATTTTGTTGCACATTATTGCATGAAAAAGCAACAAGATGTTTTTGGGAGAAGAAATTCAGATTTCCAGAAGATCAAACATGATTCTATGAAACACAGGGTTGTTAACAGCATGAAGTTATCAAATAAGTCAGTGAGACAAAGTAGTAAAAAAAAAAAAAAAAAGAGAACAGAACAAGGAACATTGTTTGGCATAACAAAAAGAAACTGATTTATTGAAGTAGACATCTTCCTCAAAGCAAGAAAATCCTGGATTTATCTGTTTGTAGTTTTATCTTTAAAAAGTGGCTCCGCTCTCCGGTAATAGTAGAATCTTAATATGACAGAACTACTGAAACATGGTGTTGTGTGTGTCTGAGCAGTGACTATTCAATCTTTTTAAAATGCCATATGAGAGCCGATAATCTCCAATTATCCTTGTGGTATGAGTAAGATATCCCTTTCAAACAGGGTACAGAGACTAGATAGCAGTGAATGTAACAGATATTTATACATTTGAATAGAAAATGTTTTCCTTTTTATTGCTTCTCTGCACAACAAAAGAAATGGCATCCATCCACTTGCCTCCAGTTGTGAGGAGGAGTTTATCTGGGCACATACATCGCATTGTCTTAGAGATGACAAAGCCACAAAGACAACAACTTCATTTCAGTTTGAAAAGCTTAACATTTCTGCTCATCTTAAATCCCTACACTTTTTTTAGACACTAGTGGGTGTGCTTATCTTTTTTTTTTTTTTTTTACTCTCTCATACTTAAATAGACTTTACCGGGAGGATAAGATGTAGTAAATTTGCTGGTTTGTACTTTTGTTTAGTCATTAGGCGAGTTTATCTTACTGTTACACAACACTCCGGAATGCAATGAGCCATGTTGTTCTTTTAATGTGAAAGCGCCTTAAACAAAACACAAACTAGGATACTAGAATTTCTTTACTTATGCTTAACGCACTCCTTCCTCTAATTTCTCCAGGCTTCTTGCTTGAATGTGGAACTCATGGGAATGCTTTTTAGTGAAGTGAGGCAGAACTAACGCAAGGGATGAGAAATTCAGGCTCAAACTGTTAGATAATGTACAGAACTGTGTACAAAACCTGACTCCACGTGCAACCCCTTCAGTCGTTGTTTTTAAATGTATTTTTATTTTTGAATGTCCTTTTGATGGTTTGAATAACATATTGTGAGGTGGACAAAACGTGCTTAAAATCATACAGTACACAAAGTGACACAATGACAAAAATGAAACATATAATTTTTTCATTTGAAACTTGTATTAGAAAATTATGCAAAGTAAAAGCTTCAAAAAAGTTGTATTATTCTGTACCTGTTTGTTTTTGTATACCTTCCAACACCAACCAAATACCTTTTATTCCGAGCCAGTCTAGGTTATAACTACCTTGCTTAAAATAGTTAAAAAGCCATAATAAATGAAGGACTGAAAACAGATTAAAATATAGTGTCAGCATCCATACATTGGAAAGCATCGTGTATAAGAATTAGGAAAAAAATGGACTACTGAATTAATAGAATAGCCTTTATTATCACCCAGTAAGGACCAGTAAAGCAGTGAGTAATTAATTACAACTTTTCTGCAAGTTAATTCAACATCAGCATAGCTACTGGCAAAAGAAAAAAAAAAACAATTTAGAATGGTCGTTTGGTTCATGCTTCCTTAAAGCTGAACATCATTTAGATTCAGCAGACTTCTTTGATTAAGTCTTGTGTCTCCAGCTTTACAAATTAACCCCCAGCATCTAGAATGTAAATGGATCTGTTTTATAGAATAACACTGAACTTAATAAAAGCTAACTATATCTTCTAAGCCACTTTGTTGGAAATGTAACTTTAATTTTCTTCCTTTATGCTTACATTTACATTTTCAAATACATTGACACTCCCTTGATACAGCTGTCCTATATGAAGATACTGCATTTAGAAGTTGTTTCCTAGATGAACATTCTTAATTTAATTTGTACATGTAATCCAACATGTACAGTATTAAAAAAAGCCCTTAAAAAAAAATATATCTTTTCAACTAGGATCTGCAATTGTAACTTAGACTGAATGTTTGGCTGTGACACCACCCTGGAGAGAAATACCAGCTGTGCTGCTGCCATTGACACATTTGTTCATAGATGTTAGAGATCGGCCTGTTTTTCAGAGTAGTCCTGTTTCTCTGACTGTGACCGGCTGGATGTGCTCTCTTCATCCTCTGACATGGGAACTGGCTCGGAGCTCGTCTTCTTAGCTCTGTGTTTCCTGGACGGGGCCCCCTTTTACAGCTGCCTTTTGTATCTTTGCTTCTTTCTGTATGTACTGTAATTTCCCTCTGGGATTATTAAAGTATGTCTGATTCTGACTGTGATATGTGTACTGCTTTCTCCTTGAGTCCCAGTTGGCCTCGGCAGATGGCCGCTCACACTGAGCTTGGTTCTGCTAGAGGTTTCTTTCTGTTAAAAGGGAGTTTTTGCTCTCGCTTCAAACATGCTCAGTGTGAGGGATTGCCTTCGAGTAAATGAGTCGATACAATCAACTGGTTTTCCTTAGATAGAAAACTTTGAATCAATTTGACTGTATGATCTAGTGAACTGTAAAGTGCCTTGAGATTACATGTGTTGTGAATTGGCGCTATACAAATAAACTGAATTGAATTGAAATTGAATATCAAATACTACTACAAGTGTGTCCATCTTTGTGAGGTAAATAGAAATGTCACAATTTCTTTAACACAGAAATATTCTGTAAAAAAAAAATGCCACAATGGTTACTCCCCAGCAGATTTTGCACACTTAGCTTATCTGTTGCCTTTGAGGAAACAGCTTACATAGGACATTTGGGGACTCCTTAAGAACACTGAGTTACTGTACATCAGAGAAGAGAGGGCTTCCTAAATATGTTATATTTAGTGAGGAACAGGAAGTTTTTTTAGGTTAAAAAACCTGGCCTTATTCCGAAGTTCCCACCGCAGATACTCAGACAGATTTATGCTATTTCTATGGCTAGAACATTAAAAAAAAATTTGTTCTGTAATTCATTCAAGATGGTCAGACCTAAATCAATTAATATAAGTAGTTTTGGGCAATTTATAATAATACAATCAATAGATTTTTTTTTTTAACCATGGAGTGCAAAAGTTAAAAACATAGATGTACATTATTTTTCTTTATTAGGTTAATCACAGTGATTTTCACAAGGCCTTCAATCACTGCTTCAGTCAGTGGTTTTCCCTTAATATCCCATCTACAAAACAACACAAGAAAGCCCATAATTGTAATATGGAAGGAAAATGAAAGATGGTTCTAAAACATTAAAACAAATACTTGTCCCTGCATTTGTAATCTGGTAGATTTGTATTATGATAGCCTTCTCACTGTGTGGTGTGGAGGCTGCAGTGCCTCAGACTTGAAGAAAGTGAGGAGAGTGGTGAGAACAGCAGAGAAGATCATTGGGGCTCCTCTTCCCTCCATAAAAGACATTTTATTCAAGCGCTGCGTGTCCCATGCCGTAACATTATCAATAATCCCTCACACCCCCACCATGGACTGTTATCCCTGCTGCCATGTGGGAAGAGGCTTTACAGCATTTAAAGCGGGGCCAGCAGATTCAGAAACAGCTTCTTCCCCACTGCCATCAGACAGCTGAATTGTAGAGAAAACTCTAAATGATGTCACAGACTCTGCATCACACTGACAATATCAAACTAAAGCACTGCATAATTGCACCATATCTATCTAATGCTCTAAACTTCCATATTAATGTGTTTTTTTTGCACCATGTTTATTTCTCCCACACTGTTTAAATTTGATCACTGCTTCACTTTAAGAAATGGAAATGTCATGAAAGATGTACGAAGCGAAATTTAGTTTTGTATAGATTCTGTGTATACAAAATGACAATAAAAAGTTGTCTAAGACTAAGTCTGAAAATTGACAGAGAATGGCAGAAATGAAAACCATGGTTATCCATCCAAAACGACACGAGAGCATTAATGACAAAAGCAGCCAATTGGCAAATAGTAACACTGAAGGAAATACAGTACAAATGTCAACAAGGAAACTCATTGAGTGTCAGGGAGTATTCACACCTGCAACATTCAATCTGGTTTAAATGGACAAGGGTTTGTTTGCCTCCCTTGGTCCAGACCTTTAGTGTAGGTTTGGATAAACACCAGCAAACTCTGGTGAGGATAAAACATCCGGACTGAGACTCACTTTTTGAGGTGGTTTCAGTCCACTACAGAATGGACGCTGGCAAAAGTGGCTCTAAGTATTAATACAAACCAGCCTTGGTCCAACACAAATGCCGAAAATAAATATAGAACTTAGCAAGCCATCATGTTTGTAAGTAGTTTCAAAATCCTTGTTTGGTTGTCTGATGCTTAGCAAAACTGCTACCAGCAAATGTGGATCATCCTTAACTTGAAGGTTGCATTCTCCAACACTGTAACAAAATAGTAACCATAAATAAACAAGTAAAAGTGAAGTGTTCAATTCAAAATTAGTTTTCCTCAATTTCTCCTGTGCTTTTTCCTTCCATAGTCATTTCTAATCAATAGTATCATAATTGTCACATGCTGGCTTTGCTTTAATGAATAGTCCATTTGCAAAAAGTAAACTTTGAATATAAACAAGGCTAAGTCCACTTTTGTTTGAGACCAAACAAGAAGACCAAATATACTTTGCACCCTCACTCTGAACCTTCTGGCCCACACAATCTGTAAGCTTTTCCAGTGGTAAAAAAAAATATTGTATCATACAACTATAGCAGTTGTAACAGCGATGAAAGCAAAGTTTAGCATATCTGCGGCAGAGGCTTTCAGTGGATTTTTCTTTTTGGTGCATCCTGTGGTTGGAAAATTCTATTTTCTTTTAATTCTTCCAGGTATATTGATTTATAAAAAAAATGATTTTACATTTACTTACTTTAAAAAAGTTTTCACTCAGGCCTTTCTAACCTTAAAGGCCACACACTGTCTGAAAGGATTTGATGAATTACTAATATGGACTTTATGGAACAGCAAATAGTTCCCATAAAAGGCCACACTCTTTCTCCTTTCGGTTTATTCAACATATAAACTGTTTCCTAAAATGTCCGTGACTTGATTTGGTTAGCTCTGTTGGAAAACCTTCACAGCTCCTTTTTGTAAACCTTAAGTTAGTAAGAGAACTTTTGTCTAATCAGAGCAGGGCAGAGCATCTAATTATTTGTGTGATCTGTCTTGTTCCCATCTCATCTTCATAAAATGATATCATAAAATGCAAATTGAGTGAATTACCATCGATTTCCTTTATTAAATTGAATTGCATAGTCTAAATACATCATCCAAATCACCCTGGCTCCAGATCACAATGAAACAACTGACAGATCACAAACATACAAAACCACATATTCACATGACTGGTACATGCCCCCACACCAAATGTCACTTAAACCCACAACATGAAAAAATGTGGGCATACAACACCAAATTCCTGACACAATGTAAGAAACATTTTAAATTGTTTAATAAAAACTGAACTTTTATGTGTTTTGCAGCAATATTTGAATGGTTTAGAACGAAGTACATTTATGTCTTAGGGTGGTCTTGTTAAATATCATATCTTATTTTCCATTGAGGATCATGACAAAACTCATTTATCTCCAGAAACTTAAAATCAGTTCTAATGAGCTTTTTAGTTAAGAAGATGGACAAAAAAAGTCCTGTAGCTTTATCATAAATAAAAGGGTCAGAAAGTCTGAATATAAATGTATCCGTTTTTTTTTTTTGTATAAGTTGAAATTTAAACAGCTTTGAAAATTATGCATCCTTTTGCTTCCTTTGGCAATTGTGCTAACTTACGATATGTTTATTTAATAAACAGAAAAATGCATTATATCTAATCTAAATTATTCTAATTTACGATTTATATTCTGTAAAATTGAAACAAAAGGTCTTTAATCTGATGATAAAAACTTGTCAGCATTCAAAAAGTTTGACAGACCTCAAAAACCTCAGATTCTGCGGCTGTGGATATTTCTTTTTTGTCTATTATAAACTTTTCATGCAAGTTCAGGTTCATGTCTCAAACATATCTTACAATACTCAACTTTCTGATATAGATGAAGGTTACTTATTTAACCTTGCTGCATGGAAAGTGCTGACATGGCACCTAAGGGTCCTTTCCAACTTTTAGAAGTGAGCAGAGTTGCCAACTGGGCAGGAGTGTTTAAAGTGGCATAAGGTGCTGCAGCGCTGGCATGAGCTGATGGAGTCACATTGAGACATGACTCATTACTTTGCTTTGGACTAATTACATGTCCATGCTTTCAATAGTTAGTCATTATTACAATTGCTTCCTTTTATGGTCCCCCTGACCACAAGATCTCCAAAGATTAAATTTGATAAACATAGAATACAACTGAACAATTCTGAAAAAATACAGTTAGGTCTAAAACATAAAAATAAGCTACTAAGGTATTTAATAAGGGATCTGTGATACACTTTCCCTAAATTTATTTCATAAAATCCCTTCTCCTAATATAAACAGAGAAAACATTACCATCTACTTAGAGTTTATTAAAACAGGGGAGAGATTCATTTGCCACCATCTCAGATTCAATGAATAATAGACAGCATCTCAGTAGAAATTCTGTTGTTGATCTGTCAATTAATTTAACCATGTTTTCATTACAAAGTCAAAACATATTTATTTATTTATTTATGTTTTTGTTTTCATCATCTTAAGAAATAAAACATATTTTTTCAATACTATTTTGTATCATTTAGAAGAATATTTCTGTATTTTGATATAAAACCTCAATGACAGTGAATGGCTGAAAACCAGAATTTCCCCTTTGTGGGACAAAAAGGGATATTCTATTCCATTCTAAATTGGATATAGAATGAAAAAATAGTGCAGAAAAACATAATAAAAGTGTTATCTGAATTTGTTTCTCTTAGTGCCCTTTTAATTCGATTTCACAAGGAATCTACACTCACCGGCCACTTTATTAGGTACCCCATGCTAGTAACGGGTTGGACCCCCTTTTGCCTTCAGAAC
>NW_015150652.1:310684-314979 GCF_000732505.1 Cyprinodon variegatus
GCTCGGTTTGAACTGCAGGAGATTGTCTTGACCATGTCTACATGCCTAAATGCACTGAGTTGCCGCCATGTGATTGGCTGCTTAGAAAGTAAGTGTTAACGAGCAGTTGGACAGGTGTACCTAATAAAGTGGCCGGTGAGTGTTGATTACGGTAGATGTACAGCAAAATTATAAAATATGTAAAAAAATCCATGGTGCTGCATTACAATGTCCTGATGATGGCCAAAAGAAAATACATTTCAAGGTTGCTTTTTTCTGTAACCACTGTCACATGTGTAGAATACATTACCAAGTCTTTTCTAGACACTTTCACTACTGGCAACATTATACAAATACTTTTTATTCAGTGTAAATAAAGCAAATGGCAAAGCTGTTCTCAGAGTTTATTAATGCGGAACTTGATTACATTATTCTCCAATTTACTGCCATCAGTGGTTTGATTACCTTGTCTCTAAAAAGCTAGAATCTAATCGTAATGTGATGCAAAGTGACCCACAGAATTGCCATTTCAGGAAAGGAACATCTACAGAGTAGGAATCTCAAATGAGTCTTGGTCAGCTGATTTTACTACGCCACGAAGAGGCTCTGCGATTAAGATGAACTTAGCGTGTCTCTGAGTTTTATCGAAGTAAGCATGTTTAAGATAACAGACAAATTCTCATTCTCCCATTAAAACCAAATGTGAGGTAGGGGATACCATTTGATCCATGCCATGGCCATTAACAATTAGTCAAGCAGAGTTAAGAGCCCGTCAACCAAGATGGTTTTTGTGAGTATCGTTTCTCAAGAAACAAAATGGTTTCTTTACCATTCATTACCATTGCAGCTAGTTTAAAGGAGATAACGTTTTATTGCATATGCCATTTATTTATTTTGATTTATCCTTTCATGTATAACATAGTTCCATTAGCTGAAGGTAAATGAAATGACATGAAAAAACTACTTGTAGATTAACTTATTCAAATGAATTGAATTCAGTTTATTTATGGTAATAGTGCCAATTCACAACATGTCATCTCAAGACACTTTAGAGAGACAATTCAACCAGATCATACAGTCAAACTGTTTCAAAGTTTTCTATCTAAGCAAACCAGCTGATTGCATCGACTCGTTGACTCAAAGGCAATCCTTCACACCAAGCCTACTTGTAGCAACAGTGGAGAGGAGGAAGATGAGCTCAGAGTCAGCTCCCATGTCAGACGATGAAAGAGAGCACATACAGTTAGTAAAAGTAAAAGAAACAGGACTAGACTAAGGAGTACAATGAATCAGCTTATTGATTATGGTAATGTCTGATGTATTGACACCTAAATTAGAAGGGCTTAGGAGGTAGTTCATCCTGTAATTGTTGGTTTGACAGAATATTTTTGAAGATTTAAAGGCCTCAATGGCACTTAATTTCTTAAAATTAAATTATGATGATTTTCGGCACTACATCGGAGGCTCCCTCCATAGACCTAAGTTGCCTAGCCCAGTAAAGGAAATCAGTTATTAGTTAACTTGGTGTCAAAGGGGTGTTGATCTTAAATTTGACAGCCAGATTCAAGCAACTGTAAAGACAAGTTTCTTTCAGTTGTGCCAGTTGGCCAAAACCTTAATGTAATTTTCATTAACATTTTAATTTATTTTGTTCTGGTTTTTTTGGTTGTTTTTTTGTTTTTTTCACTTTGTGTCATTCTAGTTGTTTTCTTATTTTAAACAGTGTTGTGATTCTTGAGTTACTCTCTGTTCTCCATTTTGCCTGTCTCCTTTCCCCTACATCCCTTCTAGTCACTTCTATCCACACCTACTCCATATCAGCTTAATAGCCTATTCTTTGTTCTGTTCCCCATATATACACAATCTCTGCTGTTCGTCATTGCTGTTTTTTTTTTTTTTTTTGCTTTGTTGTTACTTGGCTCCCTGTGTGTGTTTCTCCCTGGTGTCTCCTGGTTTTCTGTATTTTGTTTTTGGATTTTTGCCTCTGTTGCCTTTGGAACTTAATTAAATCTGCAAGAACTCATCTCTGCCTCTTCATCTCTGCAATTGGGCTTTCAACCAACCTCCAACAAACCTTGACAAAAATAAAGCCCATTTTCCAGCAAACATTTAGAGACAGAAATCCATGCCTTTTATACTACTCAGGTGGATTACTGCAATACATTTTATCTGGGGGTTAGTGGCTCCAACATTGTTAGACTGCAAAGAGTGCAAAATGCTGCGGCACATCTTTTAACACATTTAAGCCTTGTTACATTGGCTCAATTTACATTTTAGGATTTATTTTTTATTTGTTTTTAATTCTCTCCATGGTCTTATCTTTCTGAGCTGCTGGATCTTCATGCACACTCCTGTTCCCTTAGGTCAGCAGATCAGCTGCTTCTTGAGGTGCATAAAACTAAAGGGAAGCTTAAGGGAGGATCCTGCTTTTTCTGTGGCAGCTCCAAAAATGTGGAATGACCTTGCATTTTGTGTCAAAGTATCTACTCTTTTTCTGATTTTATATCACTTCTACAGACCAATCTCTTTGCCTTTGCGTATAACACTACATTAGATTTTGATGTTAGCATGTGATAATGCTTAATTTTGTTTATTACAGGCATTTTTAGTTCTTCTTTTGATATTTTATACATATTTAATGCTTTTATTGTTTTTATTTAAGTCCTCTGAGTCTGTGAGTCAATTTTGCTGTTGTTCATTGTACAGCACTTTGGTCTCTGGGGAATTTTAAAGTGCTTTATAAATAAAGTTGGATTGGATTGTAAGAGAGGGGGAGCAGGGGGGGCAGCAAGGGTTAGATTTCAAAATCCTCTCTCTATCTCCCTATAAAATGTTATGGACTGCAGCATTAATAAAATATAGCAACAAAAGTAAGTTGTGTACTATATTAGAAGTACAACTTAGAAGTATTGTAGAACCTGAAGTACCCAGATTATCTTTGAATAACTTACAAAGAAAGTAAATTGGATGTGACGGGTGATTGCACATTTGACATTCAGTATTCTAATATGGGATCTGGTTCTTTCATCTCTAACCATATCAAGCATTCTCATTCAAATGCCTGTGCTCTTGTTTAGGCAAACAGCCAGTCACTTAGCTTGTAAAGCACAGCAGCAACAGCAGTTCCAGTTTTCACACACTGAGAATGAGGCTGGTCATGGAATCAGCTTCCTGTCGTCCAGCTGGTGAGCTGGCTGACCTATTTGAACTGTGGGCTTCAAGCCAATGCAACATACGGACATTTGGGCAATGTGATAAAAAAAATGCAAAAAGGAGAAAGCATTACAACTGACCTATCATTCAGCTTTCTATAAAAAAAGTAGTGCTATAAGTCAGCTTTTGATGTTTAATTTATGTAAAGAATTACTTGTTTATTCAAGTCTGTATAGACTTTCTATATAGTTTGTCAGTTGCTCATTTTGCATAATATTTCATGCACAGCCTCCATTAGTGATATTGTTTAATAAAAAGTAGAACAAAAAGGTTCACCCTTATACTTCACAGTAGGTACAGTGTTCTTAGTATGCAACTCAGCATTCTTCTTTCTTCAAGTACAAGGAGTTAAGTTTGTACAAAGAAGTTCTGGTTTGGATTCATCTGACCACATGATATTCTCCCAACCCTGTTCTGGATCTTATGCTCACTGGCAAACCTAAGATTTGATGGACATATACTGGGCTATGCAAAGACACACACCTGGAACTGCAGGATTAGAGTTCTTCTCACTGTGGTGCATTACTTATGTTAGCCTTTGTTACTTTGGTCCCAGCTGTATGCAGGTCATCCATCAAGCTCCTCCATGTTGTTGAATTTTTGCTCATCATTCTCCTGATTATTTTGACTCCACGGGATGAGATTTTACATGGGATCCTAGATCGATAAGGCTTGTATGTCTTCCGTTTTCTTTCAGTTGCTCCCATAGTTTATTTATTTACACCAACCTGTTTTCCTGTCATAGATTCAATATTCTCAGCCTCGGGTGTGCGTTGATATAGACAAGGGATGTCAAACTGGTTCCAGAAAGGGCCATGTGGCTGCAGGTTTTCTTTCCAACCAAGCAATAGTACACCAGACTCCAGTCATCGCATCAAGTAAGTCCAGTCTTAACATGATGACTTGATGAGATGAATGAAGTCTTGTGTACTATTAACTCAATGGCACACCAGTCTTCATTCAGGTGAAGAGATGATGCAGTTACCCAAGTCCACACAGATTAAGCTATTGGTTATCTTGAGGCCAAGATCCATGATCACAGGCAGTTCAATCTGACACAATCACACAGAGAAAATAACTCAGACAAATAGAAAAGACAATTA
>NW_015150652.1:316110-320286 GCF_000732505.1 Cyprinodon variegatus
GAAACCTCTAGCAGAACCAGGCTCAACATAGAGGTCTTCTGCCGGACCGGTTGAGATGAGACAGGGAAAGCAGTAAGAGTCCTGGACATCGGATCGGAGACCTTTTAGGATGAACTTTGGATGCCGAGTAGCTTTCTTGGAGTTGTGGTTCAAAGCTGATTGACTGTATCACAGGTGGATATAAGAGAGCAATCAGTTTCTTCAGTGGAACTTCCGCCTAGGCTCCATCACAATTTGAAAAACTCACATGAAGAGAAAATACAATTAGGAAAAATTTATTCATACAATAACTTTCTTTGTTGCTCAGACTGGGGTAGGAAATATATTGCTTAATTTTGATAGATATGCATGAACAGGAGCAAAGAATAGGGCTGTTTCCCCCCCATAATTGCCGAGGTTGAGGCCGATACGACAGCATGCTATGAAGGCAGAGACTAATTTGAAAGCTAAGAAAAGTAGAACAGCAAGAGGAATACCGGTAACAAAGGAGATCAGCCGCAAAGGCTGATTGGTTGTATCGCAGGTGGATATAGGAGAGCAATCAGTTTCCTCAGTTGAACTTCCACCTAGGCTCCATTTCTATCTTTGTCGATGTTATTTTGACCATGTGACATGCATGGATGTTTGTTAACCAAAACTGTTTCTGTTCTTAAAGTAAATACAATTAAGTTGATAATATCAATTCCTTTGTCATTAGGTTATTTAGATTTTCTGAGTTTAACATAATTTAATGCAGTGACAAATATAGGTCAATAGAATTACATTGTATTCAGTTGAACCAGCATAACACATCTTTTAAAGTATTTAAAAATAATTGGGTTTTTAACAAACTTATTACAATTACACCACGCAGATAAATGTAGATTTCGTTTGTATTGGATGGATGAATCCAATGCAATCCATTTTATGAGTGTATAAATATCTATTTTCAACCAGAATTTACAAAACATTTCTTTAAAAATCCTACAATGTGAATTCCTGATGTTTTTTATTATTCTTGTTCTCTCTCTTATATTTGAGGTGCAGAACTTACACAATCCTATTTAATGGCTGAATACTTTTATTTCCCCATTCATTACGATATAAGTTAACAGAAACAGAAACCTAACAACATTAGACATTCCCTTTTTTCATATGCATTTGGTAAGTAATTATATTTTCAAATCTGCAAATCTAACTGGCCATTATTTTCAAATCACAACATAGCAAAAATTAATTTTTTTTTCATGACTTACGTGAGGTTGGACAATTTTTACCAGGCAGCATTGACCACACTAGGGGTAAAACTACTGCTAAATCTTATAATCGCTCTTGACATTACTTTCATTCTCACAGCCTCTACTTGGAGAAAGCAGAAAATCAATTCCTAAGCTATTATGAATCACTCTACCAGATATGTGGTTCAGATATGTAGATCTCATCTCTGTTAAAATCAGAAAAGGGGCCTTGTCATGTGTTATGACTACAAATTTCTATGCCTGTAGCTTGCGCTGGTTACATACAAATGATGGTGCTCTATTAGCTTGTCATATATGATTTCTGTGTTTTACACATTCCCCAGGGGAGTTGTGGAAACAAGAGGATCAGTCCAAGATAAAGTTGGAAAAAGATAAAGTACTGGATGCCAAGTAGGATAACACACTAGCAGTGCTCAGAATATAATATGAGCGTTAATGATCATTGAACTGGGAGCCAAAGTGTGGGCAAGGTGATGGATGTGTAAGTACTGTAAGTAAATGGCAAAGGCATAAAACAGTGTTTATGCCTGTTGATCACACCTCATGTAAAATTAATTTCTGGTTTAAAAAGCACTAAGTAAACATATTCAGGCCAAACACTTGCCACATACTTATTTATTTTAATATGAACATATATTTTGAGGGGGGTTAAAAAGGCTCAATGCATTACTGAGCTCCTTTAACTGAAACGGACAGTACACTCATGACAACATGACAAAGAGAGTGATTGAAGCCTCAACGTTGAAGTTTACAAGCAACAAACTACGGTACCTTTAGTTTGAATGTAATCAGCAACTGGAATATAAACTTTGTCATCAGAACACCACCCTGTCATGCCACACACAACCCTATGAAGACAAAAGACAAGAAAAAAGAACAAAACCTGCATCAAAAAGGTTCTGCAATCCTGCGGATACCAGCCCGGCTTTTGTCAAGACAGTAAGGAAATCTAGTCGACACACCACTGAACAGAACAAAGAGAGGATTGACGTAGCCTACATTTCTAGAACATCTGAGAAACTTCGAAGCTTTTACACCAAACAAAACAATTTTGTTCAATGAAAAACTATAGTGCACCAATGAAGGTCCAGACTTCCATAATAAGGAAAGTAAACTACCTCTGCACAGATGCATGGCTAAACACAGGGGAGCCAATTCCCTTAGGCGATGACTCAGCTTTGCACCTACACTTTGGGGATAAGGGACACTCTTTTGAGGAGAAAAATGCTCACATTCTTGACAAAGAAAATAATTTGAGATAGAAGTCAAGGTTTATGGTGAATGAGAAACCAAAAAAAACAAAAAAAAAAAAACAATTCTAAACAGAGGAAGATGCCTTATATTTTAGTTCTCAAAAACATACAGCTCAAGTCTGATGCCAAGCCTGTTTTAAAGCAATTTACAAATTTTTGCATGTGACCAAACTTTTTTATAGACTTACACTTAAACTCAACACAATTCATTACTCCTTCAAGGAAAATCTTGACAGTAAACAAGGCAAACAAAACACAAATAAAGCCATATTGAATGGTCAAAACATGTTAAAAACTTAACACATCTTCTACACTACCTTTAAAATGACGAATAGAAGGTTTTAGGAAAAAATTCAAGTCTGAATATCCTTGTTTTTCAACCTTTTTTTCCTACATTACCATGTGACTGAGAATACTTCCCAGCAAACGAAGAAGGTCTAATAAATTAAAAAAAATAACATCACACCTGCTCAAACCGTGTCATTGCAGACATCACTTAACAGGTTTACATGGTCAATAACATCACCATAGCAGATGATGTTGACCTAATACCTCATCGCCTAAAAGTGACTTGTTTTGGTGATAATTGATCTCCTTTCCCTCATTCACAAATTCAACATTTTAAATCCTACTCTGAACAGTGATTTGGGTTTGCTGGACTGCATAGGTGTGGCAGAGTGGAGAACTTTAGCTAAATTCATACAGCAGACAAATGCCACCCATATCAGATATTTCACCCACATGCAAATGCATAAAGTATTTAATTTGTGAAATACCCCATTTTGATGTTTAAATAAAAAAAATGTAATTCTGATGTCTTCACCTAACAATAACAACTGCTCTTTAGCAGAGTGCTTTTGATGGTCTTTTATGTAATGCAGTTTGCATACAATTGGCTCTCTATCAAACCTGCATGATCTGATTTCCTCCTAACTGGATATCAGCCATCTTTGCTAACCTACACTCAGGGCAATTGGATTATCTTGGAATTTAAGTAAACTTTGCCCTCCATGCTACTCTAAATAGCTATTGCTCTCTTATAATCATCAGATCAACAGCTAATTTTGTGTGCATCATCATGAACTACTATTCCACACATTGCCATGGTAAACTGATGATATCCCTTTAGCACTGGCCACTGAGGATAAAACCACAGATAATTATTGTAAACAACCCTCCACAACAGTTTGTAGAAAATTCAAACTTTGTCTAATGACAGACGATTATTTTAAATTACATTTTCAAAATATTGCAGGACACCATTAATCCTTATCCCACCAATCAGAAAGAAAAAGAAAAGCAAGTTTACTTACAACACTACCTAGTGATGAATGGTTCAATTGAGGCGGAGGTGGTAATGTTGAAAGCCTACTATTGCAGTACAAGCTGGAGCTGCAGTAAGGTGCGAGGGCCTCCCAAAGTAGTTGCAACTTTTACGAAAAGTTAAACACCCCTCATCAAGTAATATTATTAAGAAAGTGATCCTTTTTTGATTTCCCATGCTTTATCAAAAGTGTATTACAATGTAAACATTCAAAACAATGTTGCAAATGAAAAAAAACCAAAACAAAATCAGTCTTATTGATCAATCTGATAGATTTAGAAAATATAACAGAATAAGCTTTGATGCCAAAATAACAAATTTAACATCTGTTATGAATTTCATAAGATTTGTTTGACACACA
>NW_015150652.1:320441-325119 GCF_000732505.1 Cyprinodon variegatus
GGGGGTAAGGGTCTTGCTCAGAAAGCCAGAGTGAAGGCTGTGGGAATCGAACCAGGTATACTTACAACCTTCTCAGAGCACAAGTATACTGCTCTAACCATTAACCCAACACTCCCCCTATTATTGTGGATGTTTTTATAGCAGTTTCTTACTGCAGCATTAGGGAAATCATCTGAATCAACCAGACATCTATTCAGAAAGGGAACGTTAGGGATGTGGTAGATCCAGCTGGAAAAAAATTAACAGTGAGAAGAAAACAATAAAGCACTTGCATACATAATTTACTCAAAATACACTGCCAACTGTTTGATCTTGCATTTCAAATAGTACAGTTTGAATCAAGAGAAAATAACAATAAAACATCTTCACTCTTACATTTATGTCAGTAAGAAGCCTTACCTTTAAAATTAAAGTCTAACACTTCGGTTATTTCCCTAGTGTGCATTTCCAATAAAACTGTTACTTTTATTTCTTGTAAAGCATTTACAACCTAAATTAAATTTTACACAAACAGATTAAGCAAAACAAAGAACATAAATATGAAGAACACATTCCAAGGAGCAAACTTGATACCTACCTACATGCATATTCATTGTGACCTAAAGCCTTTTCTGCCTCCACAAAAATGTCTCCTGTACCAACTTTCATGCTCTGCTGAGAGTCTTTAACATGTATTTGTGTTTTGGTTTCATCATCCCTCGAAGCATCGTGTGACAAGTCGTAGCGTGACAGGAGCTTGCTGTTGCGAAGCTTCAAAAAGTGCACTCAATGTTCTTCTTTCATGGGGGCATGGAGTCACCCCCCCTCATCAAATACTGAGCTTGCTGTGTGCTGAAAAATATTTCCTAATGAACTGTGCAGCTGGTATGATTGTTGATCTATTTCTTTCAGATCTGATTTTCCTTGTTGGTGCCATTGGATTATTTATGGTGCTTCTAAGGTTTGTCCTTAAACTCTCTTGCAGCTTAGAGTACTTCACTTCTCACATATGAATTCACCTACAGTGCTTTCAACCCGTTATTTCCAAGTACCTATTTATATAAAGTGCTTTGTTTTTCTCTTTGATCATATTGAGTATATATATTCTGTATTTCTCTTGTTTATGATGACATTTCTCTTTGCAACACAATTACTTGAAGAAACAAACTCTGTTTGACATTTGAGATCATGTCACAATGAGATTCCTTCTGGAATACACTTCCTTCTCAGCTATGTCAGCTGCCAATTACTGCACACATCCAGTAGTGCCTTACAAGAATTTCCCAGACAACCCTGACATCTAATGTACGCTATTTATGAGCATTACTGAGACTGTAGAAAGTGCATATATTTAGTTGGTATTCGTTGCTAAATATTTCAAATTTAAGCCTCATCTAAAAGCTTACAGCAAGGATTCTTTAAGTTTTGGTCAACACTATCTGCAATGTTGATTTCTTAATTACTACATCAGTTTTAAGACATATTGTTAAGTGTAAACAGATAAATCCTGTAATTTTTTCTAAATTCAATAAAGATTCAAAAATCTATCACAGCTAAAAAAATATGCATCACCACAAATAATAGCTACCCTGTTCAATGAGACTGCTAAAAAAAAAAACATAATAATAAAAAAATCAACAAAGAATAGCTGTATGGTTTCAGGGTTTTTCTTTTTCCTAACACCTGTGTTGATTGCAGACTTAGTACACAGGCATATCTAAAATCTGACCCTTTGCTCTCTTGAACTCTTTTGTCACCTCAGAATGTCCATGCAAAAACATTTGGTTAAGTGAAATATATATATATTTTTTGTAACGGTTTATGATTAACTTCATTTCTTTTAGTTTTAATTTTGGACAGCTTTAAAAATAAAATGAGTGGATTCTTTAAATGCTGATTAATATGTTATACATGAAATGCAAATGCTGTTTTTATTCAGTGGAATGATTACATGCAAAATAACAACGTGAAAACAGCCTAAGATATGCAGTACATATTTTCTATCAGGCTACAGTAAATACAAATTTTAAATAAATTTTGCGACTTATACAGCCTCTCTGAAGTAGAAGTGGATAAAGTAACTCTGCGGTTATGTTCAATGAGCAGTCTCTTTTTGTTTTACTTATCAACTGAATTTGGGTAAGGGAGCCTGAATAAATGTTTTTCTGGGGCAAATCTATTTTGTGCATTTTGATCGCTAAGATTTAGTTTTTCTTGTTCTTGATTTTAATACATTGTGGGGCCCATTTTCTGAAAAAATAGCACATTGCAGGAACCGACTGCTTTTTGTGGGGCCTGATGGCTGGACCCCACAAAGAGAATTGCTGTTTTGGTGTTAATTGAGTTTAGGTTGCGGTTAGGGTTAGGTATGAACCCGCAATTGTTAGATTTAGGGGAAAGATCACAGTACCTCCATACAAAGTATGTACCTTTGTTACCACCTGCTGCAAAAGGTGAATACATAAGGCAACTTTGATTTAGTTATTTATTTACTTTTTTTTTTTTTTTACGTCTCACATATTCTGCAAAAACCCACTTTCAAGGGGGTCAGGATCCAAAACTTCAGACTAAGAGATACTGCTCTTATACGAGGACACGTTTGGAATACCTGAGTCAATCTATCATTGTTTGATAAGCCTCCACCGACTTCTCTCGCTACAGAAACACATATTCAGTTAAAGGATTAAAGGAGTAATAAGCAATTATTCATTACTTTAGATAGATCTCCCCTTTTTAGATCTACCTGCTGTCCTCTGGATAGAGGCTTTGCAGCATTCGTTGCAGGTCCAGCAGGTTCTGAAACAGCTTTTTCCCCACTGCCATTAGACTGTTGAACTATTGAACTCTAAAGTTGACTATCCATCACACTTGCATAATTATTCTGCACTACCAACACGGTGACCTTTAATGATCCTTTTAAATAGGGCACGACTCAAATGTGTCATGATGCGATGGTTTACTAGCCCATATGCAGACTCACAGACACAGAGGGAGGATAAAAAGTCCAATGTTTATTGGCACTCAGAGGAATCTTCAGGATCAAAGCTCAGACAGGCATGATGGCACAGGTAAAACAAACGATCCAGCACAGAGAGGAGTTCACACACAGCNGGAATCTTCAGGATCAAAGCTCAGACAGGCATGATGGCACAGGTAAAACAAACGATCCAGCACAGAGAGGAGTTCACACACAGCTTAAATAGGAAGCCTCCTTAATCATGAGCTGATGAGAATCAGCTGAGCGTTGAGCATCAGCTCCCCAGGCTTGGATCCACGGTGCCCTCTGGTGGGCAAAGTCCCGGATCCTGACAAAATGTTGTACTGCATTTTGCATATTTTTTTTGCACCGCACTGAACTTTTTCATATCAATGTCCTTTTGCCCCATTATTTAGATATTGTGATCACTGCTGCACTTTATATAGCTAATGTTTATTTAACTCCAAATGTGATCTCAATACACTGTTGTAGGCTGTAGGCAACAAAATGTTGTTTTGTATACACTCTGTGCATGCAAAATAACAGTAAAGTTTGTCTAAAATCTAAAGTATCTTTTCAGTTATAGAATATGACACGATGTCACACTGTCTTTCTGTGTTGATCTCTAGTTTCTTCTTTTCAAGCTGAATGCATCCATGTGGGTGGCTGCTACCAAGCATAGCTCCTCCCTGCCAATAAATTCCCACCAGAGCAGCGTAGGAGGAAAATGGCAGACTGGCATATTGAAGCGACAGGGGATGGTAGGGAGTCTGGATTAGAGGAGTGTCCAGGTTGACATCACTACACCACTAGGCAACACTTGTTGTTCCTAGTTAATAGCCCACTTATAGGTGAAATCCCTCATAGCTCCTTTAAGGAAGACCAAATCTCAGACTTCCCGAGATGCCTTGACATGCTGAGACGAATTACAGATAGAAATTCATCTCAGCTGATTGTCATTTTTTGTCTTTTTTGTTTGCAATTTTATATTGTTTGCTTTCAATTTCCTCTGACATGCGTCCATTGTCAATTTGCACATTTTCTTTTCTATCTGACTTGGCTCTGCATTTAGAGTTGGAAACTACAAACATACAAAACACTTTTTTCAAAGCCAACAACTTATTAGTCAGGGTTTACATCCCGTTGAAACATGTGTTGTTTGTGGTGAGATTTTCCTTCAAGTATGTACATCTGAAATAACTACAGTAGCTCTGTTTTGGACCACGATAGAATGATCAATTATTTAATCAGTCCCAATTCTAAGGGTTAAACCTCCTAAGATTATATGTTTTTTTAGAGATAATATTAATCCTTCCTCTTCTTCCACTCTTCAATTAAAACTGATATTAGAGCACAAGCTCTCAGTTATGTTGTTGGACAAAAAACATTCGCTCCACCTAAGACACTAGCTTGTTTTCTCTGGAAATATAAGTTCTGTTCATGTCATCATAAGTCTTCCAGAAACTTCTGCCCTGGAGCACATGTTAGTAGATGTATAGTGTCATGTCCGCTCATGCTCAAATGGTAAACTACACTACTATGTCTTTCCTGACCCCTGTAAGTGGAAAACAGCTTCTCCAAGCAAGATACTCTCTTTTCTTGCTTCACAGTAGCAAAATCTTTCTTGCTGCCACTCTGTAGATTTCTGTCCATTATTTCTCTATTTTATTTGTATACAAACTTGTTATATTTATATATATATATATATATATATATATATAT
>NW_015150652.1:325136-332636 GCF_000732505.1 Cyprinodon variegatus
TATATATATATATATATATATATATATATATATACATATCAAGGCAGGTAAGGTAATAATTAATACTGAGGTCCAGAAAGACACACAAACCAAGCTTTTGCATTTTCCAATTTATGTGCCTCCTATTTTGTCGAGGATGTTGTATTTGCCTATTTCACTTCATTCTGGCTTTATGTTTTCTTTCATTGTCCCGTTTGCTGTGAATCCAGCATCAGAAAAGATCCATTTCATCCATGCATAATTCATTCTAAGTACAATAGCTTCTATGGTTGAATTGAAACATGTTTTAAAGGTAGTGCTATGCTTTAAAATATTGACTGGATCTAATTAGACATCTTAATTACATAACTTTTTTAAATTAACAGTGACAGAGAGGGTCGTTTTCAATACTACCCACTTTTAATTACCTGACATACTGTATGCTTTCTCCTCTCCTTTATGTGTGCTCACTGCTCCTTTTTTTGCCTGATAATCTCTGAAAAACATGAATGTCAATTGAAACATAGGGGCTTTTCCTAGTAGCTTGCAGGATTTTCATCTATTATGCTATCAGATCTCGGTAGAACACTTAGATACATGCTCCAGTGACAAAGTGTTTTTCTTTTGAGAATCAGGTGTATGGGAAATGTACTGTACAATATACCATATCCTAAGGCAGAAAATTTAATGAATGATGTAAGAACTACCAACTGGCTATTTTATTTTCTTATGTTCCAAAAAGTTTCAGTTTATAGAGCCTTAAAGAAGCAATTATATGTCCTCCACTTTTCCACAGAACCAGAAGCTTCAGTGTATTTTCTTTTGAGATTTTATGAGAAAGACCAACACAAAAGTTTAAATTTTGTTAATTTGCTTTTTGAAAAATTCTAAAGGAGCATTTGTACCAAAGCTCTTTTACTCTATACCCATCAGTGTTGTTAATGACAGCCATCTTAGATTTAGTCTGTGTCATGACCTGCCCTGATAGCTGACGTTAATTGTTAATTT
This sequence comes from Cyprinodon variegatus, assembly GCF_000732505.1. Taxonomy (NCBI): domain Eukaryota; kingdom Metazoa; phylum Chordata; class Actinopteri; order Cyprinodontiformes; family Cyprinodontidae; genus Cyprinodon; species Cyprinodon variegatus. The sequence goes on from NW_015150652.1 coordinate 326,124, forward strand.
CACTCACCTGCCTAACTTTGCCCGGACTGTAATTATCAGTCATCCTGTCCACCTGTGTCTGCTGCTTTATATACGGCTCAGCCCAGCTATCGGGGTCAGATCATTGTTTGTATTATGTTTGATGTTTGTTTGTTTATTTGGTTACTTTAAGTTATTCCAAGGTTCATGTTGCCATCCCCAGAGGCCAGTGGGTTGAGAGGTTTTAGTGTTAGATTTTTCTCCTGATCGTGTCCTGGCTCATAGGTGGGAATACAGCTTTACGTCTGGTAAGCCTGGCTCATAGGTGGAGACTAGTTTAAAATTCTGCAGCAATCCCGGTACCATGCTTTGTCTCTGTCCCTCAACCACAGAGTCTATCAGTCTGCATCTGTGAGTTTCTGTTTGAGCTCGTTGCTCGATGCATGTATCCCTGAACCTGTCTTCATGCTGTGTCAGTGTTGGTTTTGACAGCGGTCTTAGATTTAGTCTTAGTCTTTAGGACGAAAACTATTGATAGTTTTAGCAGCATTTTAGTCATTACTATATGTGATGGTTTTAGTCTGTTTTAATCGACTAAAACTTAAATACAGTAGGTTTTAGTCTAGCTTTAGTTAGCTTTATGTTGCAAAAAAATGAACCTTTACAATTTCGAATAACAACTAGATTCTTTACCAGACTGACTGCTTTTGCCTAGATACTACAATTGCTAGGTATAGAATTCTGCTGTGTAGTTCATTATTGCTGTTAGGAAAAAAAACTTTGATTTGTAGGATCCAAATAAACTTTTTTTGATTGATTAATGCCCTACTTTATAAAAAAGCATCTTACAAAAGCTGTGAAAATAGCAGATCTAGTTCTACACATCATACTGGTCAATATAGCAAGCAGATAAGTTAACAAAATGTACAAGAAAGGAATGATTTTAGACATACAAGGTTTCCATCCAAAAGCAAATACCTCCTGATCTACCATGAATTATTCATTACACACAAATCAATAAAATCTTCATTGCTCAAAAAAACAAAGGAACAAAAACCCTTCTTTCTACTTTGGCAATTTTGGCTTTATTTCTGAGAATTTGCCCCTTTGTTACTACTGCTCAGGGGTCCAGGTATATTTAAATTCACGTGGTTTTTGTATAAAAAATACAAAGAGAATCCACATAAATACATTGTAATGCCATGACAATCCAGACCTAAATTGAAATGAATATGCTAACTAAAATATTGACATTTTCAAAGAAACATAGACATTTTGTTAATGACAATACAAGGAAACATTTACATCATATTTAAATAGATAGATCTATGTAGCTTTTCACCTGGCTCTTTATCCAAAAATAAACAGTATGCAATGAAATATTTTCTTTGGTTATAATTTAGGTATTCCTTTTGGTAGAAATTACAAAATTTTTTTATTACCTCTTGTGAGCTGGAAGAAATGAAATCTTGATAGCTAGACAAAGGGATTTTTTATGCTTGGCAGAGGATGATCAGCCACATATAGTTTATTAAGTAGCAAGAGCAGGAGGAGCCATACTGCTGAGCATGAAGCACAGGCTCGCCACACATTTCTGCACTAGCACAGCTGGAAGAGCAGCTGTGCTAGTGCAGAATGTGCACTCAGGTGGGCTGCGTGACCAAACAAGACGCAGCTACAAGGCTGACACTGCTTAACTTGTCTGACAGATTACAACATGATGCATTTTAAACGTCTGACCGACCACCCGCTAACATTTTTTTTTGTCTTGTCTCGTTGATGAAAATTCACACCCTTGAGTCGTTAGGTTTCCGTCAACATAGATCTAGTTTAGCTAGTCAGTTCTCGTTATCATCATGAAAAATTATTTCATCATCGTCGACAAAAACAACACTGATACCCGTAAATAAAATCCTTTTGCAAACACAGAAAAAAAAAAAAAAATTCCGGTGCATTATTTAACAATTTTTATTTATTTATTCATCTAATCAATGCATAAAAACTTCTGTTTAGTCTGGGCAGAGCTTTTTATCACTAGAAGAATCTGACTGAAAGTGATTCACAGATTCTAACGAATGTTTTTTTTAACATGCCAAATTGATCAATACTCACTACAAGTATATTTTGGATTTGATGTTAAGCTGCCTCACCATCCAATCTCATGACACCATGGCCCAGTTTGAGATCATTTTATTCAGTGAGGTAGCCACTGCTTGCAAATAAATGCTTCTAAAACAAAAGCGATTATTTATTTCCACAGGAATCAGTCTGGAGTTACACTAACACTCAATAATGGCATATTTGTTGAGACTTTCAATCAGCCCAAGTACTTTCGAAGTAAATACAGATGCACTCTGTAAAAAAAAAAACAGGGGCTTGCTTTCCACCAGAAACAAATTATTCTTATGTGGATCCATATATTTAAAACATGTTTTTTTGTTTTTTTTTACCGTTTAGTTTTAAGCGTTTGGAATGGTTTGGCAACCTCAGCTTGGCAAACAAAAGAGGTTACGAGCAGTAGTTAAGGTCTACACTAAGGTTGTTGATGCTAATATGAGAGACCTTAATCTAATTTTCAGAACTTCTTAACTGCTCTTCTCAAAACCTTCCTCTGTAAGTTGTGAGGGTTTTGATCTATAGTTGAATGAGTCATGTGACCCAGAGGACAACTTTATGCAGCCTAAACTCCCCTTAAACAAGACAACAAATTACAATAAAAGTTGCTCTGGCAAAAAAACAAAAAACAGAAACAAAACAGATATGTCACTTTCCTGGTCAGACATATTTTTGGATCTTTGAAGATTTGTTCTAGAGAGGTGTGTTGGCCTCGGCTTTCATAAGTAACTCAATGACTCCAACTATTACATTCCAAAATATGGAGGGAGACTATTTCATTTTGCAACAGTTTAGTGTTACTACTTGTTTTCAAGTGCGCTTAACAACCCAGTCTAATGGGAAAATGTACCTCCACTACGTTGGTCCACACTGCAAAACGTAGTGAAGTTACAGTGCTAGCACCCCTAGTGTCTAAAGTTTACGCAGTGTTGCTTTATTGTGTCATTGCTTACAGGATAAACGAAATGGAAACCGCTGACATAGTGTGGTCCATCTTTTCACCATAGTGACCAATTAAAATCAACTGAACGCTCAAATTAAGCTGATGGAATTTAGGGGCTACAGCTACACAGACACAAAGGCCAGATGGGATTTTTTAATTTGTATGTCCTGTTTGGACAACATACTGCAGCAATAAGAACTGATGTCCCGGAGCTGCATGACAGCCCAACAGATTTTACAAGTAGACATTATGTGTGTTGCCATAACGTTTTGCTTAGTGGATTTACATAGTGTTCCTTTGGAGAATGTGTGAAGAAGCGGCCAGCGGTGAATCCCACATGGCAGAAACTGTCACTGTTCCCTCAACAGGTGAAACCAGTTGGTCACAGGTCATAAGGAGCAGAACTCTGGCTGCATTAAAGCCTGAGACAAAGATGTAGCTATAAGCTTATTGCAGGAAAATGACCATAATCATATCGCTAGAGCTACAAGTGGATCAAAGCATTCATTTCTCAGAATGGCCAAGTCAGACTCCAGACCTAAATTTAACTAAATAAAAGTTTTTAAATTGAAGTTTCAATCTCCTCCACTTATTTTCAGTAGTACGTAACATTGTCTAGGTCACTCTGTAAGGTTATGTTTTTTTTTTTTCTTTAGCTATTTCATCCCTGCCTTGCCAGGTAGTTATTGGATCGTTTTTTCATAAGATAATCTTCTTTGGTCTGTGTGCTGACTGAAGACAGTAGGTACTCATCCTTACATTTTATGACACAGTTCAGAGACACTTAGATGTTTGACTTTGTAGATGGTTTTCTGTGTTTTATCCCAAGCATTAGTCCTCCTCCATACACTATTGAGTTTTATTAATTGCAAAAAGCTCAGTTTTTCCATCTCAACACCACAGTATTTTCTCCTAAGCCTTCTCCAAATCATTAAAATGTTCACTGCCAAACCGCAACCGATACATGCTGCTGCAGGAGGCTGTAGGATTACAATTACTAATGGTTTGTGTTATCAATGATTTTCTTATTGACTGATGTCCCAACAGTCTTTAGATTAGTAAGAAGCTTCCACCTGTTTCACCACTTGCATTAAGATCCCCCATATCTCCATTTAATATATACAATCTTATATGGACCCTCAGACAGAGTGTAGTGCAGGTCTTCTTAGATTTTAACATATTCATACCAGCAGCTGTTATATTTCCACAAGGTCCTTCCTGAGGATCTTATATCCCTTGATCTGCCTTATGCTTATCTACTACTTTGTCCATGACATCCTTTTACAGGTACTCTACTTTGATATTGCTCAAAATGGCGCAGAGAAGGGAAAGGAAGAAAATCTCTCTGAGTATTGTTTATTATCAGTCCTTCTTTTAAGTAAAAATCAATAACATACACTTGGAAATGCTTTTTTTCTTTCTAAATTAGCAAACTTACAAGACCAGCACAGGATCATATAATTACTGATGCCATCTGCTATATTTGTTTAAAACTAATTTAAGAAGTTAGTGAATAAAATAAGTTATTTCAAAGGCTATGGACAGTATTCATATGTCATAGAAAAAATATTTTCTGGAGCTAAGTATAATCAAGGAATATAAGCACACAACAGGGGGTTCTAGTACACAAAACTTAACACAGCACAACAAATAGAACAACATCAACAACATAAGAGCAAATAAATGAATACATATGAGGGTTTTACATTGTAGTTCAAAGTCCCATGGTAGAATAGATATAAAATGATAATATCTTTCTCTTTTATTTTTATGCAATGTACTGTTGCCTCTTCTTCTTTACATGTTTGTTGGGTTTTGTTTAATAAAGTTCACCTTTACTTAAAAACTACTATTGCTAATGTACCTACTTGATCTGGCTCTCACCAGTTACAATCCAAATCCAGTTTTGAGATATAATTATTATGAAAACATTGTTTTCTTTGAATTAAATCTACGGTAACATATGTTATTCACTAACACAGAGGTCTTCAAACTTTTTCCAGGCCAAGGACCCCCGAACTGATGCCAAGATGGAGCATGGACCCCAAAATTATATATAGTTTGAAATTGTGTTATATCAAACTGGTCCTATAGTCACTCTATTACAGATGATGTCATGTAACAAAAGTAATTTCGCCCCAGGATTATTGAAGTATTTCTGATTCTGATTCCTGGTTGATGGGACAGGTGTTGTGAATGAAACGATGCCCAGCTTGAAAGAGCTCCGGTGTGTCGCTGAATGTGTGCATTGATGACTGAAAGACATCTTCTCCCTCCATTTATCTGTTAACTACAGTGTGTTGAATTCATGTCAATGTGGATTTAAAGACATTTCAATTTGTGGAAAAAATTGCAGGGGGGAATATAAAAAAAAAAGTAATCAACTAAAACTTTTGCGACCCCCATGCAGTACCATAGTGGACCCCCGAGGGGTCGCGGACTCCCTGTTGAAGATCTCCGCTCTTTTACTTGGACAGATGTAGTTCATTGGTAGTTAAATGATACATTTGCAATGAAAAGGCATTTGTGTTTTGAGCTGCAGAGCTTGATTGGTGTTTAAATGTTGGAAAAAGCATATTTTTCTCTCTAACAATGCAAATAGCTTTTAGTGGAATCAGTGTGATGATATAGGGCAGTATCTCCCCCGCTGCAGGAACACGGTTTATCATAAATGGAGCCAATTTTATTGCAAGGAAATATTCATATTTAATTCTGTAACTATTGGCAAAGGGCTGCAGCTAGATCTAGAATAAAAATTGCAATTGTTATGCTGCTTCTTTGAATAATGGGGGGCTATTTCACATGATAACTCAGTGTGAACTTGCATGTTGCTGCTGAGGCTCTCGTGCAGGATGGTCCTGCATCGGCAGCCTCTGTCTAAATAGTACAGTGCTTGCTTTGGTTTTCTCCAATACTGCATCTAATTCCTGGCAAGTAAGGGAGATGAAGGGTATTTAAATTCTTATTTTTTTAGCTGCCCTTTCCATGGGGAAAAAAGATAATGTTAATGACGCTACTTTTGTTTACAAATTCAGCTGTGTTGCTTGGGACAGAGGAAGGTTGGACCACCAATGAAATGCTTTTATAGCCAAGATGTTTGAGGAAAGTATAACAAAAAGTAAAAAAAAAAAAACTTTATACATTTGTCTGATACAAGAGTAATCATATTTTTGGGGGTCAAAAATGGCTAAGCAAAACTTTGAGTAAACATCAGACAAGAGACAAATGCTGAAGGCTATTTATGTATTGGCAGAAAGGATTTGGCAGGTTTTTCAAACATATTTTGTGACTCAGTAAACAAATGAGTATCAGAGCTGTCGAAATGTTACCCATAAGCTTTTTTTAGTGTTAGAAGACATGATGCAATGACACGATAATAAATAAATCTTTTATGGTTCTATGGAATTATATCATACACATCTTGATCACAATGTCATTCAGGCTTTAGGATATATCTAAAGATTCCACCACATGAGTCCCATGGTTCCAAAATGAGT
>NW_015150652.1:337636-350070 GCF_000732505.1 Cyprinodon variegatus
TTAATTGCCTATTTCTCTTGAAACTTCTATTTTAAAGTCTATTTTAACATTTATGCACTTCCGGTTTTTTCGAAAAACACTATAAACATCTTGAAATCTTTAGAAAACAACAATTACAACAACAACAAAAAACATCCTAACTGTATGCACATGTAAGATGTTTTTATAACATACGCCTACACTGTAAGCACCTTATGAAGTTTTCTGGTTGCTACAGATTTAATCCCTTCTGTTTTTCATTTTTTTTGTCATTTATCTGTGTTAATTGTGAAAATTAGGATTTGTTTTATTTTTGTAAGTTTAAGCTACACTCTCTACTTTTTAAATGCCACCTGTGTGTTCCCTGATTTGAGCTGAATTATTGTTTTTTAAGTGATTTGTAATTAAAAAACTTAAATTATTGAAATTTTTACGTTCATTTGTTCTGTCTACAGCTCTTTTTCACTTCTAGGCTCTTATAGGCTGTACAGTGTTCTGTTTTGTCCTGATTGCACCTGGTAAAAGAAAATTTGTATTATTATTAATTTTTCATATAAAGTCAGCGGATGTCCAGTACCCAAGGAAATTGTAATCTGTTCGGCTCCAGTGGTGGTTTACCAGAATTGCTGACTCTCTGCTGAGTGCCTCACAGACACCAACAAATAGCAGTTTACATGCATGTCTATATCACAGATTCAGTATGCACCTAATTGTAACAGGAAATATAGTCCCACTGCTCTCTGGCTTGTCAGTCATGGCCTCTAAAAAATATTATCATTTTATCGTATTTGTTTGAAAAAATGTTTAGGATTTGCATATGAATAATATAGTGACTTTATTTTTTTATGTACAATGAACCTTAAGAAAAAATACCCCATACTTGGTTATTGTAAAGGCATATCTAAAGGTATTTTAGCACACATTGCTCTACGATCAGAGTGTGCTTTAGATTTAACTGTCGTTAACCATAGTGTTGATATCATTTTAAAATACATGTGTGTATGTTCTTTTTAAGATTGAAAGAAAAAAAAATTCCACCTCTTAATCTCTCTTAAACAAGATCAACTTTATTTAAATGACAATTCACAACGCAAGAGATATTTTTAATTAAAGCTGATTTCATAAATGAATCAATTTGCAAACATATTCTGGCTAGAATGCTGAAACCAACTAAAAAATGTTTGCCCTTTAAGGCAAAAGAAAGGTTTTTATAATTGAAACAGCTAAAACCTACAGAAAGCCTCCACAAAAAACATTAAAAAGACAACTACATTGCTTATACATTTTAAAACATATATATAAGTCCACACAGGATCTACCATAAATTTTCTGTTTAAAGGAAAATGTGTTGTAAGATGAATCATTGTGTCCTTTCTTATCCTTGAGCTCTAATTTCTTTGTGGAATAAATCTCCATAAACATGCCCCCCACCCCCAACCATGGTTATACAATTTTGGAAAAGCATTTAGAAAGTAAGCATGCAAAATCCTCTACTACGGTAGAGAACTGTTTGACATAGAGGTCTGTAGAGTTGAATTAACTACTGTGGTGTGTTTAAGTTATGTTAAATATATTAATGTTTAAGAAGAGAAATCATTTCTAGTCCCTCAATATTATTCAGTGATAATCTACAAGAAACCAGTATAAAAAAAATGAGATTTTCGTAGTATTTTATTATCAATATTTGCAAGGTCACAAAGACTTGGAGATCAAAATACATACAGTATCAACCAGAATCCGAGACAACAGCGGAACCAAAGAAATTATAGGTATAGATTTTTCTTAAAATAATGTCAGTATGAGTTACATTTACTTTACACTAGGTTTTTTGTGAATAAAAGCATGTTGAAAAGGACACCTTGAAACCTGAAGGAAAGGTTTGCTCTATTATCGTAATAAAATTGTGATACAAGGAAAAAATGAGTTTCAGTTGTCATATTTACTTCGAACTATCCACTTTCAATTCATATAGACAAATACATAATCTTTTATTGTTTCTCAATATGGAAATAAGTATCAGCAGTAAGGGAAAAGTCTATGTTAATAATCAAAAGAGCCGTAGCAGATTAAACAGAACACCCAAAATTCAGTGGTAAATATTTATACTGCTTGCCGAGATATTTTAAGTTTGGATTTCTACATCTTTATACCTCACAAGGCTTGTTATTGAAGGGACAACACAGAGGAATAGAGAGAAGTTATAAATAACTTTTAACAAACTCGGTATAATTTTAAATTGACATTTTAAATATAAAATGTATAAAATTAACTGAATAATTAAGAACAATATACTATATAATTAATGTACTATATAGCTAAAAATAATGTATTCTATGAGGTGGGAAAAATAAGTTGAGACACCTGATAAATGCAATATATTTCTGTAAAAATTGGTATTATGTTAATTGTTTATGATAAAAACAATAAAGAAAAACTACATGTTTTAGGATTTGACTTTACTGTACCTACAAATAATTATTTTGACTATGAAATAGGTATAACACTCACAAATATTATTTTACAAGCCCTTTGAGCTAAATATCTGTGCAGATTCTCATTCATCTGGGTTATGACAACTACAAAACAGGCATAAAATAGATGCAACCATATGCTATAACGCATATCTTGACGACCAGCCCTAGAACCACGTATTGAACAATATCTGCTCTGACATGATGACTGCTTTGACCCAGATGTGCTTCCCAGTATAAAAGCGTAGCGCATGCACCCAAACCCACTTTGTCCAGTCTCAGCTTTAAGCAGAGAGACCTCTCTTGATAAATCATTAAGCACAAGTTGAAGCTTTTTGTACCCTTGAATGGAGACTCTTATGAAGCGTTGCTGCCTCCTGTTACTGGAGCTCTTCTCCCACTGACAAGCAACACTGCACTCTACAGAATTTGTTAATTCAATCTCTTATTGTATGGTCTCTCTGCTTTTTCTCATAGTAGCTTCATCTGGTCTATTCCTGTTAGGCTGTGACACCATCCTGGAGAGCAATATCAGCTGTGCTTCTCTCATCAACACCTTTGTTTATAGAGGTTCAAGCTTGGCCTGTTTTTCAGTGTAGTTCTGTTTCTCTGACTGTGACTGGCTGGGTGTGCTCTCTTCGTCCTCTGATGTGGGGGCTGGCTCGGAGTTCTTCTGCCTGGCTATGTGTTTCCAAGATGGGGCTGACTGTGGAGCTGGTTGACAGTTGCCTTTTCTATCTCTGCTTCTGTTTCCTTGAACCCCAGTCGGCCTCAGCAGATGGCTGCTCACACTGAGCCTGGTTCTGCTGGAGGTTTCTTCCTGTTAAAAAGGCATTTTTCCTCTTCACTGTCCCAGTGAAGCATGCTTGGTGTGAGGAATTGTGTACGAGTCAATGAGTCAATACAATTAACTGGTTTTCCCTAGATAAAAACTTTGAATCAATTTGAATGTATGATCTGGTTAAATCATAAAGTGCCTTGAGATGACGTGCTGTGAATTGGTGCTGTATAAATAAACTGAATTGAATTTTTTCTACATCAGTGTGACAGACACAGACACACTGACATATGATGAACAGGGTTTACATGGGTCTAGTGTCACTCCAATACTGGGTGCAGTTCAGCATCGGCCACTCCAGTACTGGATACAGTTCAGCGCATAAATCAGGCAGCAATAAAAAAACAGTCATTATCCTGTGTCATAAGACATTGGTAATCCCTGAAAATGCATTCCCTTCTAATTCTTTTATTTGAAAAAATAAATGTATCGTGCACCATTACGCATGGGTTAGTTGGAGGTATTTAAATTTTTCCCACTATTCCTGTGAAATTCCTTATTTTGTTAAATTAGTACATTGACTCACTCCGCTAAATCACCGGAGAGAGAAATGTGATGGTGAGGAAATATTAAAATGATGTAGAATTGAAACTGCTTATATCCCTTATTTATTTTGTTTGATGGGTCGGCTCAGAGGTGCTGACATATAAATTATACTGCAAATTTGGATGTGATAAAGTCAATCTTTTATATTGTTGAGCCACAAACAATAAAATTAATTTTGCACATTGAGAACCAATATCCATGCTAATGTTAACCTCTATTAATGGTCAAAAGGAGATGCAGTTTTGCTTTGCTGTACTCTCCTCTGTCACATCCCTGTGCATGTCCACAGGGAATGCCACCCTGTCCTCCACCCTGCTTGGGGACAAGCTACTTCATCCTCATCCTCTTTTGCAGGTGATTCTGGGCCAGTCACAAAAAATAGACCCTATGAATGGAGGCCAGGCAGGCCAGATAACCTTTTTTTATGAAATTGGTCACCTCCAACGGGGTGTGCAGTGAATATATGATTATTACATAACATGTGAGAGAAATTATGATGTATTTCCAGTTGTAGTCACCATCTGTGTCGCTGGTCATATATATATATATATATATATATATATATATATATATATATATATATATATATATATATATATATATATATATGGAGGGGTCAGGGTTAGTGTGAGGAACCACACATGCCAAGTTTGATTTTATAAATCACAACCTTGCTGTGGAAGTTGGCGAGTACAAATTTTGGGCCCCATTTTATGCTAAAGTAAAGTTGAACAGGCCAACTGGCGTTTTACCCTAAGAAACAGTGTGCAGTTGTGTTTACTTGTTTGTTTCTCCTCCTCCTGCCTGGTGCGACAGGCGCTGCAATTGCAGCTTCTTAAGAGGCAATCAGGGGCTTGATAATAGAGTAGAGACTCTAAGTAGCAGGCAGCAGATGTTAACTCACACAGTGTGGTAATCAGTTCTGCTCTCTATGTTCTAAGTTTGTTTCTCATCTTGGAGTGCCTTGTCTTCCTCTTGCCATCTCTGAGCATAGATATCCCTGGACTCTCCCAATCACAACTGCAATACCCATATATACACTCACCGGCCACTTTATTAGGTACACCTGTCCAACTGCTCGTTAACACTTAATTTCTAAGCAGCCAATCACATGGCGGCAACTCAGTGCATTTAGGCATGTAGACATGGTCAAGACAATCTCCTGCAGTTCAAATCGAGCAACAGTATGGGGAAGAAAGGTGATTTCAGTGACTTTGAGCGTGGCATGATTGTTGGTGCCAGAAGGGCTGGTCTGAGTATTTCAGAAACTGCTGATCTACTGGGATTTTCTGTGGGCAGAAATGCCTTGTTGATGCCAGAAGTCACAGGAGAATGGCCAGACTGGTTCGAGCTGATAGAAGGGCAACAGTGACTCAAATATCCACCCATTACAACCAAGGTGGGCAGAAGAGCATCTCTGCATGCACAGTACGTCGAACTTTGAGGCAGATGGGCTACAGCAGCAGAAGACCACACCGGGTGCCACTCCTTTCAGCTAAGAACGGGAAACTGAGGCTACAATTTGCACAAGCTCATCGAAATTGGACAATAGAAGATTGGAAAAATGTTGCCTGGTCTGATGAGTCTCGATTTCTGCTGCGACATTTGGATGGTAGGGTCAGAATTTGGCGTCTACAACATGAAAGCATGGATCCATCCTGCCTTGTATCAACGGTTCAGGCTGGTGGTGGTGGTGTCATGGTGTGGGGAATATTTTCTTGGCACTCTTTGGGCCCCTTGGTACCAATTGAGCATCGTTGCAACGCCACAGCCTACCTGAGTATTGTTGCTGACCATGTCCATCCCTTTATGACCACAATGCACCCAACTTCTGATGGCTACTTTCAGCAGGAAAATGCGCCATGTCATAAAGCTGGAATCATCTCAGACTGGTTTCTTGAACATGACAATGAGTTCACTGTACTCAAATGGCCTCCACAGTCACCAGATCTCAATCCAATAGAGCATCTTTGGGATGTGGTGGAACAGGAGAATCGCATCATGGATGTGCAGCCGACAAATCTGCGGCAACTGTGTGATGCCATCATGTCAATATGGACCAAACTCCCTGAGGAATGCTTCCAGCACCTTGTTGAATCTATGCCACGAAGAATTGAGGCAGTTCTAAAGGCAAAAGTGGGTCCAACCCATTACTAGCATCGGGTACCTAATAAAGTGGCCGGTGAGTGTAATCTGACCTGGGTTCTCCTCTGACATAGCCTGGAACCTATCCACACCTTCATCAGCCAGGCCATCCTCCAACGCTCAACCAACACTCACTTGAAAAAGAAGAAAAATATTTACCAATCATGCCACAACTGCCATTTGCTGCTTCTGTATACAATTATTTCCTACTTGGATTACTGGACCCCTCCACAAAGAAAGACTTACATTGTGCTCTGTCCTTGGAATCATCAGACCACCATTAACCTCGTTGTTGAGCGCACCAATCATGATTCTAATGGCCAAACACAGTACTCATACAGCTACCAAAAAAAATAGCAGAATGAATAAAACTGCATCTTACACTGGTGAAGAAACAAAGAGACAAAATTATTGTAAATCCATATGTGTCATAAGTATGACACATATGGATATATGTGAATATAACATACCAGTAAATTCCAAACCCAACAACATACTAAGACAAAAAAAAGATTTTATCCCAAAGACGGAACACCAAACCAAACCTGCGAGGCATTTCTTGTGTGGTCCAGTGCAGCTTGGACTGCTCAGACTCCTCCTTGAAGAAATCAAATAAAAACTATAAAATTGCAGAGTGAAACACAGAAGAGTTACAAGCTCCGAGCAAGATTCAGATGTACTCTTTCACCTCAAAAACAAGAACTCAAGGACAGACCCTAGAATACCATGATGTTAAGGGGAGACATTTTGGACAGAGCAGAGAGATGGAGCCAAAAGGGAAAAGCCATCACTGAATACAGAGAGCTTTCAATCATCTAAAGTTAAGTCATGGAACACGAAAAGATACATAACTGAAGACGTCAAAAGGAGAATGATGGGTGGGTCTTTGATTTGCATGTGACTTGGAATGTGCGCAGGAGGAAGGACCTCGATGTTGCTTATAAACTATTATTATTATATGTTATTTATTGAAATAACACAATCTATTTCATTACCCATACTAATTATTTCTAGAACGACACTTAAATGAAACTTAAATGTTTTAAGTAGAGATTTGCATTCATATGGGGGAAAAAAAACAACATATTCATAGGTACCAGTTCAATTCAGAATTACAAAGTATCTTGAGGATACTACAATTATTATTACTTCAAGAAATTAATAATCACTGATTATTTCAAAACTTGTATAATTCAGTCCATAAACATGACTGTTAGGTCAATTGGCTTCTCTAAATTCTCCTTATGTGTGAGTGTGTGTGTGAATGGTTGTTCGTCCTGTTTGTCTCTGTGTTGCCCTGCGATGGACTGGCGACCTGTCCAGGGTGGACAGCTGGAGATAGGCACCAGCACCCCTCGCTATCCTGCTTGGGATAAGTGTGACGGATAATAGATAGATTGTTTAATTCCCTAAATAACAGTCACAATGTATTTAAGGAACTGCCATTTTTCACAAGTTAAAAACTACAAAAAATAACATTCGACAAAAACAAAAATCTTAACCGCCTTCACCCATCATAAAACCTGCAAGGACAAGAGGCTTTCTTTCCCTTTGCCACCAGCCCTTTAATGCTTTGTGAGGTGGTTTGAAAAGAAAACACTGTCCAAGAAAGCCAAGCACAGATCCATAGACATCCATGAAGTCTATTGTTTTATGTTAATGTTCTGTAGTTAAGAGTACATCAGATAATGTGTCTTAATGTTAGTTAGATAGATATGTTGACAGTGTAGAGTAAATAAATAGCATTTATTGCACAAGGCTATCCTTTTTTTGGTAGACTCAATACATTTTTATTGTCAGAGTCTGTGTGGGCAGATCCATTTCTTCAGTGACTGCTTCAGTTTGGACAGGATGTATACTATACTCTTCATTTACTTTCTTGGTTTTTTCTTGCAGTTTGGGCCCCTGAGGGCTCTTGTCTACTTAAGCATGTATTTGGTTTGAAGCAAAATGCATCTCGAACAGATTGCTTTTTTGTCTCAGCATAAGAAATATGTGTGCATGTCACAAAAGTAAAAAATGGGACTTCATGACTGCTACTGTACGATCAGAGGAATAAATTTTTTCATTTCCAATGAGGTTTGGCACCTTTATCTAAGTCATTCATAGAGAAGGGTTGACCTCCATAAAGGATGCATCTGAACAATCGGAGAACACAAAATGGTTTTGTAATTAAAGTCACAAGTGTGTGTTAGAAAATAACTTATTTATTTATATTTTCACGTTTGAGTGCCAATTGCATATATTAGCACTACTTTAGAAAGGCAGTTAAGAGGGCAGCATATTTATTTGATCATGAAAAGGCAATGTCAAGAGGCAAAAAACCACTTTGAAATGCAAAATTCAACAGCAAAGTGTGTGAAACAGATGACAGTAAAAGAAAGTAGATAATATAAATATGAAACATGCTTATGGGTTTAGTGTAATCACACAAGCACAAGAATTTGTTCAACTCCATGCTGCACAAATGTAAATCAGTCCTCAGAGACAGTAGTTCATCCTTTTAAAATACTAGCAATTTAACATTTTAGTGTTTTTTTGATTCTATAAATCCAAATAATTAGCCTGTATGTGTACAATTGAAAACTAAAGGACCTTCTTCCATGCAGGAATAGAGTGGATTCTGCGCAAGTAAATATTTAATTCAGAAAATCATGATCCAAACAATAAACAATTGACGATTGATCATTGGATAAATAGGATAGATGATCATATAGATCATAGGACAATAAAATATTTTAAAATGTTTTAACATTTTTGAAAATTAGACAATAATCCTGCAGGGCTATGTTTGACACAAAAAAAAAAACAAACAAAAAAACCCTCAAAAGAAACAGAAAAGCAAACAATTACTAACAACTATAGAGTTTCATCCAACTAGAAGGTGCTATGAACAAAGAATATATACTAATACTTAACAGTATTGTAATGTTTATGTGAAAACAAGCTAGAGCCAAGAAGAAACTTAAAAAAAAAACAAAAACAAAAAAAAATTGATGAATTTCGAAATAACACAGTGATTGCAAAAAATAAAAAATAAAAAGAAATGATGCATTTTGAACCCAAAGGTCAAATAACAAGGCATGGTGGCAGAATTATGCAGTGACACTGGAGTCAAAATCATTGTCAAGTGTCTTCTGTAGGTTTTTGGTTTATCTCCACTTCATCAACTGTTTTGGTTCTATTAGGTCAAGAACAAGAAATGTTTGCTGAATAGGGATGAGGGTATCCAGCTTTTGAAATCAGGTGAGTTATAGGGCATTGCTCATTTTAACATTCAATTGTTCACAAGTCAACGTAATTAAGCTGAGTCGACTTATCTGGACAACTCGAGGGTTGCTTGATTTGACATCATTTAGTTGATTTAAAAGAAAGACAAATCTAAAAGCTGTCCATGGTGACATTTTAAAATACAGATAATGCTATTTTTTGAGCAACGCAGTATTCCGTTTTGCCTTATATTTTGTAGATGCAACAAAGTTGATACATTTGTATCGATTTTATTATATTTAACATGTTGCTGCAGTTAGACCATTAGATGTCATTGGAAATTTCACACTGTAGCTTTAATGTTTTACTGTTACATGCATTCTTCTGGTTTGATTTTATTTATTTCTTGGTTTATATATATTTTTATGTTTTAGGTCACATCACAGTTGGAGTAAAAAATCACAGTGTTTTAGGTCACATCTGACTAATATTCAACTTTATTTAACTCAAGTTAGATGTTCTCTAATAAAATGGTGTCTGTCATTTTATTAGAGGCCATTGTTTATGATATATGGTAACAATGCCCCAACAAGAAGCACCAAGAAAAAGGAAGGTCTGTGGCGTTTGTTAGCCAATTCAGGAAAGTATGGAAAAAAAATGTATGTCACACAAACCTATCAGAAACCACTCTTTAAAAACAAAGATAAAAAGTTACATCAATTAAAAAAATTGTTGATTAATTGTTTGATAGGTATTACTGTTTGTCTTCTCTGTAGGTGAAAAAGAAAAGAATTGAGATAAAGGGAGCAGAGCCATGTGAGAGACTGCAGAGAAAGGCAGAAGAGAAATTAAGACAGAGGTTGTAGAGGAAAACACTTGAAGTTAATGAAAAACATCTTCAAGTCATTCTGTTGGAAGGAATAATCCAAACAACACAGTCACAAAAGAGGATATCTGGATCTGTCTTAGTAATCATTGGCTTAAAGAGTCACATGGTTCAGATGGAAAAAAATACATTCAGTTTAAATTTTGCTTCATTTTAATTGAAGTTTAATTGTGCTTGTTTAATTTTAGCTGATCTGTGTTTAGATTAAATGAATATATTGACCTTAAAAATATTTTTAGAACATAATAAAGGCTTTGAATATATATTTCAGTATCTGCCCTCTGTGAGGCAACTATATATTTTAATTTTGGGTTTTTAACAGAGAATATAAGAATAGAATACAATGATGACAAATAAAATGACTGACTATAAAGTTCTATTTACTTACTTTATCAGGATATAGAAATGCAACATAGGATAGTGAGAGGGCCAAAGTGAAATGAGCTGTTTATTCATATCACTAAAAAATAACCCAAACTAAATTTAAAAAGTACCCTACGAAATTAGATGCTCTGCTTTTACAGCTGCATATATAGGAACAAGAACCAATTAGACAGTTAAGCAACTCAAGGGTAAATTGAGAGCAGCTCTGCTGATACGACAGTATGTAGTCAGTGATGGTGGTGAAAATGGAGGATGGAAAGCATTCTTTTGATTGGTCCTGAACAGGTGGAGAATTACAAGGTCAGTAGTCATAGCACAGTGGAAGCCAATTTTCTGAAGCAGGGGATTAATGTCCAATTCAATGTAGAATGATGCTGCAGAACATTGTGTTGACGACATGAAGCAGGCAAAGGTCAGGTAAGTGGGTAGTGCAAGGAATTTAGAGTTGTTAAAAAAAAAAACTCAAACTGCTTCCATCCAGCTGTGTAAAAGAAAAAAAATGTAGGGCATCATCAGTCTTTTTTTTACTAGCTAAAATGTTTTTGTTTAATAATGAGCTGAATAAACTAGGAAATTTAAACTGATCTGGTTGTTTTTCCTACTAATGATTCTATGAACACCATTACTTACACTTGTAATTAGAATCATTAAATAACATTAAACCCTGTCTTCTCTCAGTGAAATAAGTGAAACGTGTTATCCAAACATCAGTTTAACTTTTTTTTTTTCTTTTTTTTTTAGAAAAGGGAAAGCACAAACACATCACCCACATTGATTTGAAACCAAAAGAAATCAAAGCTGTAAATTTTGTCTGAATTTTCTATCTATTTCATTCTTAAAAAAAAACATGTAATTGACCCATTTTCTATCTGTTTTGATGATGGGTACTTTTAAAAGAAATGTCTTTATTTCTGTTTATTTGGACATGAAGGGCACCAGCACCCCACAGTTTCTCTGTGCCCCCCTGGGTGAGGACCAAACTTGATGCTTTTAAGCTCTATTTGACATGCTTTTCACCAACTCCACACTGAATCCCTTTTTTCATAGACCCCCTGCTACCACTTGCTGCAGGCATCCATCCCAATCACACCACTCTGGCTTCTGCCAAAGTTAACACTTAAGATGGTGAAACCTGAAGCAATATCCAAAGGGTGATTGAAAATTTACCATTTTGATATACCTACTTTAAATATCCCTCACCCCTTGACTGTCTGATGAGTGGCTTATATTCAAAGATTAGTTTTCAGTGTAATGACAGCTTTGATTTATGCACTCAACGGTAACAACATCCTTCTATTACAACTGGGAAGCAATTTCTTTAGATCACCTTCTCAAAGCTGCATATTTAACACCCTTTAGAGAACAGAATTTTCTTGCAAACCTAAAATTTTAGACACAGTAGAATGAAACTCAGTTATCTTTAACCTGTGTAATTCTAACAGCTTTGATTGCAGTATTAATGAAGGCTTCTTACTTGAAACATTCTAAAATAGTATTTCCATATCAATAAGTGGCTGGTCGTTCCCCCAACATCACTTTAATGTGGTGGACAAGGGTGTAACTTTGTGTTGAAAGTTGATGGGGACGGCTCATAAGGAAAGGGAGCTACCTGCGCGACGCCTTTTTTTTTTGTTTGAAAGGATAAAGCCAAAACAATGCGAATAACATTTATCAATTTAATGCTTACAGTTGAAAACATAACTGTTACAATATTCACTTATATATTTTGTGCAAAAAATATCACATAAATATAAATAGACAGTACAAATCAAAGAAATCAAATAAATATATAAATTTTGTAGAACATTTATTGACAGTCAATTTTGGGTCACTTTTTAAAATTAATTTACTTTTAAACCAGGACTCGGACAAGATCTTATGGGGCCTTAAGCAGAATATGATTAACCAACTCTGTCTTTCTGTCAAGAACATCCACCAGCAGGGTATCCAGGGGGGGATTTACCATTAGGCAATA
>NW_015150652.1:351908-370072 GCF_000732505.1 Cyprinodon variegatus
ATTGGTGGGGACATGTCCACACCAGTCCTTAAGTAAGTTACGCCTATGGTGGTGGAGAAGTTTCAATGCCTGGACGATCCCAGGGGATATGTTGTCATGAGCTTAAATGCCCCCGGTAGGATCTCCCAAGGCAAACAGGCGGAGCCAGGTTCGTACCCTGGAGCTAAGCCTGTTATTGGGAGTACTGGTGTGTGGCTTTTCCTGGTGGAGCACAGCCCGAAGTATCGACACAAGGTCAGCTGCCAGTGGGCCCACCACCTTTACAGTAGGAACCATGAGGGACTAGTGCAAAGAGGATTGATCTGAGTCAGAATTGGAGGCCTTGGGGACATGTTTTGTTGCTCAGGGGGGAAGGAGACTAAGCTTGTGAACGAGGTGGAACAATACCAGCTAGAAATAGTAGGGCTCTTCTCCACGCATAATGGGGGCTCTGGAAGCGAGCTCCTTCAGACAGGCTGGAGAGTCTTTTATTCTAGAGC
Organism: Cyprinodon variegatus; assembly: GCF_000732505.1. NCBI lineage: Eukaryota > Metazoa > Chordata > Actinopteri > Cyprinodontiformes > Cyprinodontidae > Cyprinodon > Cyprinodon variegatus. The sequence continues at coordinate 352,388 of NW_015150652.1, forward strand.
GGCCCACATCAACCATCTCATGTTGGAGTTTAACCCGGTGGAAGAGAGGGTTGCATGCTTTCGGGTGGAGGGGTCTCTGACGGCTGATTCATCCTATGGTCCTAATGGCACTATAGAGTATCACCCCTCTGTGTCCCTTAAGGCTTATTTATACTTTGAAACTAGGTCGCCTGCATAGGTGTTGCAGTGAATGCAAAGACGTCCCCACCCACTCCACAGACACTCTGCTGCACCTCTCCCAAATTGTAGGTCACCGCAGACAGTGCCACAGACAGGAGACCGGCTTGTTTTGTTTGTATGACCAACATTGCGGAAAACGACTGGTGAATTTGGACCAGCTAGAAGAGCAAGGTGCGAGAGAAAGCTGGGGCCCTTTTTCCACCTGGATCCCCTCTCTTTTTCGCCCTCATGTCCCTCCGTTGTCGGATAAATTTGCCTCCACTTCTTCACCGCCTCGGCCATATCTACTGTAGACCCACAGCTAGTTACTGATTGTCCCTTGCATTGTGGTGTGGCGCAGACCACGCTTCAAACTTGGACATAAATAAAAAATGTCTGCATCAAGCTCACTGCGACACAATGCTGCGGGGAGTATAACCAGCACTTTAGGAGGGTGTTCATAAGCAGCAAGTAGTCCAAATCAGCCAGTTTTGGATTGGAGTGGGCTGCTGAATAATTATACTCAAACTTAATTGGAGAAATGTGAGCTCAATGAATTTAACCCATCCCCTTGGGATTTTGCTCTGGAACCCAGAGTGGAGGCTTTGGGGATCGAACCAGGTACTCGCAGCCCTCTCAGAATACAAGCACACTGTTCTAACCCATAACACCAGCACTCCCCATTACCAATAAGTAAGCTCTGTCATAAGGATGTGATGTAGTAGTCTGGGTAGTCACTCCTACTCATATCATTGACATTTGATCCTCAACAGATCAAATGTGTTTGCTGCTACAGTGCAGACATGCACTGGTCTGTCCTTGAAAAGAGAAAGCCAAACAAAAAGCCAAAGCTCTCGGTTTTACAGTTGGTCTATGTTCCTACCCTTACCTATGGTCATGAAATCTAGAGCATGACCGAAAAAATTAGATCCCTGATACAACCGGCTGAAATTAGCTTTCTCCACAGGGTGGCTGGGTACTCCTTTAGAGATATTGTAAGGAGATTGGAGTAAAGCCGCTTCTCCTCCACAGTCAGCTATAGTACCTGGGACATCTTGCTTGGATACCCCCTTCACGCCTCCCTCGGGAGGTGTTCCAAACAAGTCACACTGGGAGGAAGCCCAGGTGACAATTCAGGACACACATGAGGTACGGTGTCTCTCAGTGGTCATTATTTGTGGAGCCCCTCAGGCTTCCCCCACCCAAGCAGGAAGAGGTGTTTGTGTATAGGGAAGTCTGGGAGTCTGTACTGAGATTGCTGCCCTCGCAACCTGGTCCCGGATGGAGTGGGAGATGACAGGTAAAAGTGAGATTAAGTGGCGCGGTGTTGTTTTAATGGTACCCAGGAAAAACAGCTACTTCTTTGACAAAAACATTTGAATAAAGAGCCTTTATTCAGAGCTTTTTCAGTTCAGGTTTGACTAGTATGTTGTGATTCTAAATTTGTCTTAAGGTCTGAGCAGTCTCAGTATTTTATGTTTTACTCAGTTGTTCTCAAAGCTGTTCCTCAACAAACACTGTGCTGCTTGTTTTAGGTGTCTCATTGCTGCCACACACCTGAGTTAAATAAATCAGGTATATGCAGCACTCTGTAGTCATTTAAATCAGGTGTGCTTCAACAGAAATATATCTAAATGCAGGGCAGTGGTACTTGAGTACCAGGATTGAGAACCACAGGAAAGTGGCCCAGGTTCTTCAAAAATAATAGGCAAGTCAAGTTTATTTGTATGGCTAAATTTAGAACAAGGAGTATTTGACGTGCTTGATATTATTAAAACAATAAAATAGAAGAAAATAGAAGTAGAATAAAAGCAAATAGAGATTAAAAAAAGATAGAATCAGGTAGTAAAACAAAATAAAAAACAGTCGGACCATAACCTTAAACTAATAATACCTCTGTTAACAATTTAACTTCAATAGTCATAGGCAGTTCTAAATAAATGGGTTTTTAACTTCAACTTACAAGAACTCAAGTTTCAGCGCTTTTACAGTGTTGTGGAAGTTTGTTCCAGATAAGTGGAGCATAGTAGCGTAATGCTGCTTATCCATGTTTGGTTTCAGTTCTATAATATATTATGTATTTTGGTGCTCATCCATTCAGTTATTTATAGACTAACAAAAGATCTTCAAAGTTAGTTCTCTGAACTATGGGGACCCAGTGTAGGAACTTTGGAACTGGGCTGATGTGCTCTCCTTTTCAGTTTATACTAAGAACATGTGCAGCAGCATTTAGCATCTGACAGACTTTTTAGGCAAACCTCTGAAGACACTGATGCAATAATCAGTTGTACTATAGTATAGATAGATGAATGAGTTTTTCTAGATCCTTGGACATAAGTCCTCTATTCTTCAGGTGATAAAATACTGACTTAGTAAGTGTCTTAATGTGAGCTGTGAGCTAACTCTGGATCTCTCCTCCTTTGGTTGGAAAATTATTACCTCAGTTTTGTTTTTATTCAGTTTGAGAAAATCATGGAGCGTCCACATTTTGATCTGTTATATGCAACTAATCAATGATGGTTGCATAGTTAACACCTGAACCAATATGTACCATATTGCATACAGATGCAAGTTCCACTGGTCTTGGAGCGGTCCTCTACCAGGAACAAGAGAGAGTTAATAGAGTTGTGGCTTATGCCAGCCGAGGACTTTCCAAGAGTGAAGCAAAATACCCTGCTCACAAAATGGAATTCCTGGCTCTCAAATGGGCTGTCTGTGAAAAATTCCATGATTATTTGCATGGAGCAGAATTTACTGTTGTAACCGACAGTAATCCATTAACATACCTCTTCACATCTGCTAAACTTGATGCCACAAGTTATAGATGGTTATCAGCACTGTCTACTTTCAATTTTAAAATTGTTTACAGAGCTGGTAAACAGAATGCCAATGCTGACGGTTTGTCCCGTAGACCCCATGGGGAATTGATAAATGATTCTGTTTCCAAGAAGAAACAAGAACGTATACTCAAATTCACCCAAACACATTTAGATGACTTGGCATGTGTACTTCTCAACTCACAGACCATCAGTGCTCTCTTCAACCGTCATTTGCTTTTTAGTCCAGACGCCGATCCTGACCATTCCCTGGTTTTGTCGCTGTCTGTACATTCTGACAGTGTGCCAGACAGTTTCACAGATGACACACAGACACACCTCTTCTGTACTTCCACAACTCTCTGCTGCTGAACTTGTGTCCAAACAACGAGCTGATCCAGTCATTCAGCATATTATTGCACAACTGGAGCACGGAGAATCTGTACCACCACTGCTCAGAGAGCAACTCCCAGACCTACCTCTTTTACTGCGAGAAGTAAATAAAATGGAGCTCTGTAACAACCTTCTCTTCAGAAGAAGACAGGTGGGAGAAAAGACAGTGTACCAACTTGTGCTGCCAGAAGAATACCGAGCTGATGTCTTAAATCAATTACATAACCAAATGGGACACCTAGGCTCTGAAAGAACACTGGACCTCGTTCGTTCCCGGTTCTACTGGCCACGAATGGCTGTTGACGTAGCAACTAAAATAAAAACCTGTGAAAGATATATACACCATAAGTCCCTTCCTGAACATGCTGCACCTCTCGTGAACATCCAAACAACCCGTCCTCTTGAACTGGTCTGCATGGACTATCTGTCTGTAGAACCAGATGGTCGAGTCAAAGACATTCTAGTTATGACAGATCACTTCACAAAGTACGCCGTCGCTGTGCCAACTGCAAATCAGAAAGATACAACTGTCGCCAAATGTCTCTGGGATAATTTCCTCGTGCATTATGGAATACCAGAGCGGCTTCTGAGTGACCAAGGTGCAGACTTCGAATCAAAAATCATTAAAGAACTTTATGAAATGGCTGGAATCAATAAAGTCCGAACCACTCCTTACCACCCAAGAGGAAACCCTGTTGAGCGGTTCAACAGAACTTTACTAGACATGTTGGGAACTCTAACTGATCAGGAAAAGTGTCACTGGAAAGACTTTGTAAAACCCCTGGTGCACGCTTACAACTGCACCAAGAATGACTCTACTGGGTTCTCACCATACGAACTGATGTTCGGCCGTCAACCGAGGCTTCCTGTTGATCTAGCCTTTGGACTACCATTGACTGATGATGAGCCTGAATCTCATTCCCAATACGTTCAGAAACTAAAATCTCATCTTGAAGACAGTTATAAACTGGCAATCAACAACTCAAAGAAACTAATGGAACGAAACAAACTGCGCTTCGACCGCCATATAACTGCTTCTGAACTGGCTATTGGGGACAGAGTTCTGGTGAGAAATGTACGGTTAAGGGGTAAACACAAGCTGGCTGACAAATGGGAACGCAAATTATACATTGTAACAAAGAAAGCAGAAAACCTTCCAGTGTATACAGTGAGACCTGAAGGTAAAGAAAAACCTTTAAGGACTCTACATCGAGACCTACTGCTGCCATGTGGATACTTGTCTGCAACAGTACCTATGAAACCCGAAAAAAATGCTAGAAAGCCTTACCCCTCTTCTCCAACAGATCCTGTTGAAGATATAGAGGATGATTATGACGATGACTTAGTTCTGCATATACCTGTTATGCCTGAACCATTGAAATTTTCTACTGTTATTGACATCCCGCTTAATCCACAGTCTTCTCATACACCTGAATTGCCCGTTAATCCTGAGAATACTGAACCTGCAACTATGGAAACAGAACCTTCCACAATGGAACCTGAGCCTTCAGCTACAGAGGATGCAGTGGAAGTCGTCCCTCACCACAGTGAGGTTCAATCTGATCAGACTATGCCTGTTGACGCCTCTTGTCCAAAAGGAGACTCTCCGTCTTTGGAGCCCTCCAGCGAAGACCTAGGAAGTGACCCACCTGAACATACTGAACCAACCTTTCACCGTCCAGTCCGTAAAAGGAATCCACCAAATAGACTCCAATATTCTAAACCCGGCCATCAGCTCATGAAAAGCATCCAAAGCCTTTTCCATGGGTTGAGCTCCACGTTCACCATCACCCTTCTGGAGGACAAAGAAGATGTGGTCTTTGGATCGCATCAGCCAGTCATCAGCTGTCAACCGAATCCATGTCCGAGGACGTACATGAGAAAAGGGGGGGAAAGTGTAACCCACAGCACATAAGGCCCTACTTCCGGGTTCAATCTGAGTAGTGTGCCCTGTCCCTTTAAAAAGGGGGCGGATCCCTGACCCAAACAGATTGCTCCACAGATGCTACAGCCAACGCTGCTCCCAGCTGCTCCTCGCTGTGGCTTCTCTGTTTTTGAAAAAACCCGCCTTGACACTCCACTGCTGCTTAATTTACTCTGATGCCTTCACCATAGATCACTTTAGCTTCTTTCAACTCGATTTACAACTAATAACCTGGTGGACATTCCCTGTATCCTCTCCCAAATCATCTACTCTTCAGTCAGGTTCTTTTTTTTGGTGTGCTGTTCCTTTGACTGTCCATTGGGTGGCGAGCTACCAGAGAACCACCGATACAGTGTGGTAGGAAAAAGTTCTTACAAACTCGGTTCCTCTGAATTTGGTTTCCCAATGGACCTCATGAACTGTGAACCTTTAACAAATTGAACTGAAGAGTTTAATTTTTTTTTTTGCTCTTTGTTTTTTTTTTTTCCCCCTTTTGAATTATCCTGTTGGAATATATTTGTTTGTTTTTTGTTTTGTTTTGTTTTTCCTTTGAAATTATATTGATCATCTAATTTGTGTGTGTATATTCTATTAATTCATATAAATCATATAATATAGCTCATTAACATGTATATGTAACCAATACTCTTTCTATTAGATAAATAAATATACAACTATTAATCATAATTTTCTTTGTTGTGGTTATTCACACCCCTTGACTCTGTAGCCGAATCTACTTCTGAGCTCATTTTGTCAGCCAAGCCCAAGTGTTACAACTTCATAGTCACCTGGTCACATTATGATTTATAGCTGTGTGTCGTCCACTTAGTTATGGTAACTGACCTTGTTGTGAGCTATAATCTGAGCTAAGAACAGTATGTAGACATTGACAGGTATTTACAGTAATCTAGTGCAAAAAGGAATATATAATGCTCTGGAACATACTGAGAGATTTAGAGTGTGGGCTGCAGAATGATCTGGGCTCTAGTGAAAAACACTTCCTCTTGTACTCCATATCATCAAGCGGAAAGCCCAATGATATTGCATTGTACCCTCTTTCCCTTGAGGCTTTTGAGTTCCAGCCACTGCAGTGGGCCCTGTGGGTTTAGGGCTCAGGAGGGTTCTTCTGGGTGACAGTTAACCTTGCAGACTAGTAAGGACCTTTACCTGCCTGTGTGAGTCAGTTCCAAATTTGGCCCACACTTAGGTCCAAGTGGGAGTGTTTGGTCCCAAACACTCTTTCTGTGACAGAGAATTTTTAGTTGATATTGAAAGAAGTTTTAAAACCAACATTCAAAAAATAGCATGTTAAAAAAAAAGAAGAAAAAAAGAGGGGAAGCAAAATGTTTGGGAAAACAAGGGGTCACCATGGCACAACAAGCAAAACAAAATTATGACAGATGTAAATTGTTTGGAAACAAAATGATCTGTTCAGGAGTGAGAAGAAAAAAAAACAGCCGTGTGATAACTATTTAGGTGACCAGTGACATCTAAACCAGGTAAGTTGAACTCAGAACACAAGATGAAATGGGCCATCCGACGGAGAATGGACATAAAAATATTATTATAAATTACCTTTAATGACTAAGTCAATCTCCAATGGGGAAATAATGTGAGAAAAAAAAAAAAAAAAACTTAACCAACATGCAAGATGTGAAGACCCACAAACATTACAGTCATATTTAAAACATACAATGCAGGCCCTGCTTCAGGTTGTATGAAACCACAACAGAGCGTGGCAATAATGTTCCTATTAACAATATCAAGTTTCTAAATAACAATGACAAAAACATATGTTGAGAATAGTTTCAGCAACTTAAAGATAAAGATTAGGGATGCACCAATTTAAGATTCTAACCCGGTATTGATATTGGATACAGTATTGGTATTATGGCCTCATTTTTATAACACAGGCCAACCTCAGACCCAAGTACAGTAATTCACTGTTTAATTTTTGATTTCTCTGTTAGGTAATTGCAGTCAAAACTGTATTGTACACTAATGCAGAATGTAAAAAAAAAAACACTAAGGTTTCTTGATATTTGTATTAGGCTTGATAGGAAATGGCAAACCATTGTACAAAGGGAACATCTTGTGATTCTCAATTATTGTAATTGTGAGCCTCCAACCAGAAAGAACCACAAAGATAAGTTTGTTTTCAATGTTGCTGTAACTGTTGTGTTTAAATCAGCACTTGAGAAAATATTTACAATAATCTCTGTTATGCCTCATGAACTCACTCTGCTTGTGGAAAAAGACATTTTCTGAACTTATTATTGATGTTAGCAAGGAAAGAAATGCAAGCAATGGTCGATTTTGTTTCCAGGTTGCCATTCCATGATGAGGGACAATTATATATCTATACAGTATAATTATCAAGCTATTTCTGTGCATTTATTTCTATAAAATTGTAATACCAATATTGCTCTTTATCCTTACCCTTATCAAGTCAAGAAACCAAAGAAGCCAAAGTCTCTTTTCAGCAATATTGAAAAACAAAATTGCTATGAACTCTCAAATGGCTGTAATCATAATGATAATTTCACATGGTATAAGAAAGTCCCATATGATGGCATTGTAGCAATTATTTGTGTTTTCAAAAAGTTTCACAGCAATAAAACTGTGAAATCTCTACAAGGACCTGTTAGATAGAATTTCAGAGAGAGTCTGCAACTATAAAGAAAAATACTGCACCAGACAACTGAGACACCTCAGGCTGACCTGGAGCAACCTGAGTGCTGATTTCAGCATAAGAGCTGCTTCAAACTGAGCCAAACAAGACAAAACTGTGAAATAAATTCAAAATGAGGATGGGAAAGAAATGTTTGAATAGTAATAATTTTAAGAAATTTTGTTTTGAGAAGAAGGTGACTTGAATCTAACTATGAGTTAGAGTAAGGCTCCTTAAAACTTAATTAACAATGTTAGCTCAGATTAAAATCTTCATGTAGTTTAAGAGAAATACAGTTACTCTATATCAAGAAAATGCAGAACATCCTTTAAACCAATATTAGACAAGATGATGCACCAGTTATTATTCACTTTCACTTGCTTTACAGACTTCTATGAAAAAGTCTAAATACACATTTTTTTTATCTTACAACCAAAAACTTCACTATAGGCCTATTTTATTAAGACTTCATATGATAAACCATCACAAGCTACACATAAATAAGCTGCTTAAAGCTACAGTGTGTAATAATTACAGGGATATACAGTCAGAAATGTAATATATTATACATAAATGTTATTTATCATCATCTACGAGCTCAGCCTCTTAACCTTAATATTTGCTATGCCTTAGAATTCGTTATTTATAATTACACAGGAGCGGACGTCGTGGAAGACATTTTGTCCCGTAACGCTCACCGTACTGTTGGGGGGGAGAAGCGGTGGGGGGGAGATGTTCATGTTGCTGCGGTCTGCAGTCTGGACGTTAGATGTCGCTGAAAATTACACACTGTACCTTTAAGTAAGATCAGAATACAACATCATAGTTGTGACCCTTGTAACCCAAGTCACAAATTTGGTGTCAGTTGTTTCTTCTTTCTCCCTATCTGTATTCTGCCCACATCAAAACTTTTGTATTATTCCTATAATTAGGATGGTACTTCTTGCAAGATTGGCTGTGTAGGTTGTTCAGCCAATCCTTGTATGGGTTTGAATGACGTCATACTGTCAGATGGGCTTCTGTGTCCTACTGGGTTGCTATATTACCTGCGAGCCGTAAGCATTTGCAAGCCACTGTGGGTAACTAAATGTGAATAGAGCTGCAGGACCCATATACTGCATCCAGGTATACAACAAGCAGGTGTGAAGTTGTCAAGTAAAATAGCTCTGACCAAGTCAGGTCACAAGTTATAATGTGAAAGTCCTAGGCAAGTTGCAAGCCTCTTCACATTTTGTCATGTCGAGTCTTAAGTTATCATTCCATGACTTTAGTTTGACTTGTGTCCAAGTCATGCGACTCAAGTCCACACCTTTGTGACATACTGCTGATGTCCCAGATGTGCTCGATCGGATTCAGGTCTTGGGAACAGGCGGGTAAGTCCATAGCTTTAATACCTTCATCTTGCAGGAATTGCTGACACACTCCAGCAATATGAGGTTTAGCACTCTCCTGCATTAGAGGAACCCAGGGCTAACTGCACCCACACATGGTCTCACAAGGGGTCTGAGGATCTCATGTCTGTACCTAATGGCTGTCATGTTACCTCTGGTTAGCACATCAAGAGGTGTGTGGCCCTCCAAAGAAATGCCATCCCACATCATTACTGACCCACTGCCAAGTTGGTCATGCTGAAGGATGTTGCAGGCAGCTAATCGCTCTCCATGGTCCCTCCATACAATTCTGAGTCTGTCACATGTGCTCAGTGAACCTGCTTTCATCTGTGAAGAGCACAGTACAAGAATGTTGAATTTGCCAATCCTGGTTTAGTCCTGCAAATGCAAAGTGTCCTGCTTGGTGTTAGGCTGTGAGCAGAACTGCATGTGTGGACCTTTGTGAAAACATGTGCACATTTGTGGCCTGCTGGACATCATTTTGCAGGGCTCTGGCAGGGCTCCTCCTTTTCCTCTTCACACAAAGGCGGTCATAGCAGTCCTGCTACTGGGTGGTTGCCCTCCTACGGCCTCCTCCTTGTCTCTTCTCGTACTGGCCTGTCTCCTGGCTGTGCCTCCAGTCTCTGGACACTATGCCTAGAGACACAACAAATCCTCTTTCCACATTTCCCATTGATGTGCCACACTGGATGAGCAACTTGTGTGAGTTGTAGAGTCCATCTCATTTCACAACTGAAAAGCAACAACTACATTCAAAAGTGACCAAAACATCAACCAGAAAGCATAGATACTGAAAAGTGGTTTGGGGACCCCACCTGTACAACGACTCCTTAATTGAGTGTGTCTTGCTGAAAACCAATAATTTCTACCTGTTAGAAATTTCTACCTGTCTATTCCATGTGCACAACAGCATTTAGCATTGATTGCCTGTCAGAGTTGCTTCTTATGTGATCAGTTTTATTTCACAGAAGTTTGATTAGATTGTGTTTTTCATGTATTTCCCTTATATTTTGAACAGTGTATATGGAATATTTATCTTTAATCACATAAAAGAATCGTAGATGAGACAAACCCTCCCTCATAAATAAGAAACAAAATATTCTTAAACCTCTTTAATTGCAGAACATTGCTCTAATTAATGAGTTGATGTATATTTGTTTAAAACTTTTAGTTAATATATTAACTTTAAAATGTCAAATTAGACCATTTTACATCATGGCATTACTTCTGCCAGTCTCTGGTTTAGAAGAAATTGACCGGTTCCAAAGGTGGTGTTTCATCCCAGTTGGAACAACAAATCACCTAGTAGGAAGGCCCCAGGGGTGGCCAATGATTGGTTAGGGCTGGTTTGGCTATTACTCCCATAGTCCCCCCTCTTGATGCGCCCCTGACTGTATGACTGTTCACAGTGAGTCTGATTTTCCTGGAGGTTGTTTCTTGTTAAAATTGAGTTCTATACCCCTCACCAGTGGTTCCCAACCCTGTTCCCCCGGGATCCTTGCCCTGTATGTTTAAGGTGTTTCCTTGTTGCATCACACCAGAAAGAATGGATGATGAAGAGGATTCTGTGGCACTCAATTGCCATGGAGCAGCCGTTATTTCAATCAGGTGTGCTGGATTAAAGATATATTTAAAACATGAAGGTCAAGAGTCCCTGAGGACCAGGGTTGGGACCCTGCACTCTATATGCTCATTGCATGCATGCTTGGGGTGAGGAACTGCTTTCAATGTAATTACTGAGTCAATAACACAGTGCAAGCGAATATCTATTGTTGCCACATGTTCATCCAGGATGAGTGTGGCCTGCAAAGTCAATGGCTGTGTCTGAACGTTTGCAAAATAATAGTGCTTGTGCAAACTGGGCAAGATTAAGTAAAAAGAAAGGTGTTGGCCATTGTTTTTCAAAATTAACAGTTTTTTCCACAGTTTTTGGTTTTAATCAGGTTGGAAGCTATGTGTTCAACCAAACTTTCTGTTAAACCAACCAACCAACTTTGGCAGTGTTTTTACCTAATCTATATTTGTACAAGGGCAAACCAATAAAAAATTAATCACATTAGCCAAAATATCTGTTAAGTTTTATCGCATCTTTTAAAAGTCTGAGGTGGGATTCGAAAACATCAACCCAAAGAATGGAAGTCCACGTCTTACAGCTGGTCATAGAATCTATCCAAACTCTATCCAACTGACTGGAACTCTCCTAGAAACGCCCACATCTTGACTGAATACTGAGACTCTTTAGATGCCTGATGAAGTTCCAGGCAAGCTGAACCACTTCCAGAAACGGTCACATGGTATGGCGGAGTAGCGAGCCTTCGGACGTCATCTATTTTAGCTCTCACCCTAAATGACACAAGCCTCGATGCGCGCCTCGCGGAAATGCCTCCTCCACTACTCGACATGCGTCTCGAAGCCTCTGCTCATCTCATAACATCAACACTATTAGTAACTACACTACGTTATTGTCATTTTGTACACACAGGGTATATACATAACGAAATTTCATTCAGTACAGCTCTCAAGACATTTCCATTTCTTAAGGTGCAGCAGTGATGACTTTCAAACATGGTGCTGAAATGTAAACATAAGACTGATATATGATTTAGTTTTTCCAACATTTAGAGCTTTTTTCCGTTTTATTCAATATTCAGCCCTCTAATGGCAGTGGGGAAGATGCTGTTGCAGAATCTGCTCGACCTGCATCGGATGCTTCGAAGCCTCTTCAAAGAGGGCAACAGGGAGAACAGTCCATGGTGGGGGTGTGAGGGGTCATTTATAATGTCATGGGCTCGGGACATGCAGCTCTGGGATAGAATGTCTTTTATGGAGGGGAGAGGAGCCCCGGCGATCTTCTTTGCAGATCTCACTACTAACCTGACCTTCTCCCACTCTGCCGCGTTGCAGCCCACACACCACATAGTGAGACAGCTGATCAGAATGCTCTCTATTGTGCTTCTGTAGAAGGTTGTGAGGATGGGTGGGGCATGTGGGCTCTCCTCATCCCCCTCAGCAAGTACATGCACTTCCAGTACATGCAGTCCAGAGGAGGTTGTCTGTGATGTGCACCCCAAGGAATTTGGTGCTGCTGACCTCCTCAACAGCTGAGCTGTTGATGAGCAGTGGAGCGTGGTTATGCCAGTTCTTCGTAAAGTCAACAATGATCTCCTTCGTTTTCTCCACATTCAGGATCAGGTTGTTGTCTCTGCAGCAGCCCACCAGCTGCTCTTATGGCATTTGTGGACTTGATTTGCAGCTCATTTTAGCAGTACTGACAAAGACAGTACTTCTTTACTTCTTGTCCTTAGTTTCTCATCTATGTCTCTATCTCACCTTTAATTAAAACCGCATGTGTGGCCGAAGGATTGATGCATCTTGAAAAGGGTATATCAAAATGGTTATATGTGGTCACAGGATGCTTGTGCTGGTCTTGATTCAGAAATTAGAAAACTTTTAGGCTAATCTACTGAAACCAAAAGAAAATTTTCCTTGTCTAGGTTTTTGCTTTATATCTTGTCATGTAGTAATATATGTTTCACTGTTTTCTTACCACAGCTTACCATATCTCACCTCTGCAATTTTTTCACTGGAAAGCTCAAAAAGTCAAAAGTGGTTCAGTAGATTTAGCAATAAATGGTTTTCCTTAGATAGAATGGTAAATGGCATGTACTTATATAGCGCCTTTATTCAAGTTAGGAGACTTGACCAAAGCACTTTACGCTACATTCATTCACCCATTCACACACACTGATGGTGGCAAGCTACAATGTAGCCACAGCTGCCCTGGGGCTCACTGACAGAAGCGGGGCTGCCGTACACTGGCACCACCAGGCCCTCTGACCACCATCAGTAGACAATGCAGGTGAAGTGTCTTGCCCAAGGACACAACGACACTGAAAGTCGGAGTCGGGGCTTGAACCGTCAACCCTTTGATTTCAGGGCAAACTCCTACATCCAACGCCACTGTCACCCAATAGAAAACTTTGAATCAATTGGACTATGATCTGGTTGACCTGTAAAGTGCCTTGAGATGGGTTGTGTTGTGAATTGGCGCTGTATAAATAAACTGAATTGAAAACTGAATAAGGATACATCCATCAGGAAGGGGAAATTTTGTGGCTCAGACAGAAGGACCCACATCTTTAATGCATGGCCAGTGAGCAAAGTCGTTTGATGGGTTAACTGATGCAAGGCCAGCTATCAAGCTGTACTTCAATGCAATGTCTTCTCGCAAGAGTTAGGCTCAACTTGATCTTGCTAACCCAACAAGGACAATCTAACACCAACAAACAGCTGCAGTGACAATCAATCTGCTATTAGGTTAATGATGACTATGCTTTGAAGTTATGTGACAAAAAACTAAGAGAAAAACACTGTAGAATCCAATCCGATGTAGCCCAGTAAATCACATCTTCTCTTTTTAAGGTCATAAATAAGCTCTCTGCTTTTGAATAAATCAGTTTTGCTTCATTGCAATCTTCTGCTCGTAACCATGTTCCTATAACTTTCATGAATCTTAAGGGACTTTTACCACGCTGTTCTCAGGGAGCCTTCTTATTCCCCAAACAGCCTGTGTTCTACTGTTCATGGTTTTAGTGAAAAAAACTCAACCCTTGATGTGGCATTCTACATAAAGCTTATTGTATCTTTTTAGTCACTAGAGACACTTCATATCTTTTTTATTGTGTTCTCACCTTGATCAATCGCCAACACATGATTGATGAAAACTCATTTAGGCTCCTACCCTATTGTTTTTACCATTTGGGGAGTTTGAATTGCAGGATCTAATTTAGTTTTACATAAATTGCCTTAGGACATAGGAATTAATTCCTGATACAAGAGGAAGATGCCTGTTTTTGCATCATTAACTAAAAAGGAACTTTAGAGAGATTTAGAGGTTTTGGTGAGGTTATTAAATCAATAAATAAAAGAGAATAAAGGAGCTTTACATTAAGGGCAAGGTTAACTTATGAGCTAAAGAAAGTCACACAGTGTCCTATTTGTGGTTTGCTGCACATCGTGTTGAGAAGACGGAAGCATGTGACCCACTGTCACACAAAGCCAACATTTCATTTTTTGGAGTGGGTGAGACCTAACACTGCTTAGATCCCTGAAATTACCAATCCCAATGTGAAATATGGGGATGGTAGCATCATGCTGTGAGAATGCCTCAATTTATGGTAAAATAATTCATATTGTTCTTTCATATTGTTGAAGGAACAATATTCATATTGTTGTGTTTTAAAATTATTATTTACATTTATGGATCAAGTACCAGACAGAACCAGATTCAAGACAGACAGTCAAAAAATTACAATAAACAAAACAACAAACAAAACAAGAAAACATATTAAATGAAACAAATGCAGGAAAGCAAGCATATTTTGTGCAGAAGGACTAACCCATTCATAAAACGGACAAGTACTGACAACGATCACATATTTTCATGTTTGTAGCATGACCCAAATGCACAAAGTTCAGTTTTATGTTTTAAAATTATTTCAGGGATTAAGTTTTAGTGCTTAATCCCTGAAAACGAAACTAGAACAACAGGAAAACAAAATCTGTTAATTAGTAGAAAACCATCTTATTGTCTGTCACTGCTTACTGTACATATGCCAAAATTATCTTAGATTAGCTATGCAAATATTCCAACAGCATTTGATAGGCCACCATGTGATTCAGGGTGACCCATAGTAGATAGCTTGTTTTCTAAAACCCCAGTCAGTGACCCTAAAAGTGCAGTTTAGGTCTCTTTTGATCTGAGCACTTTTCTTCACGATTGTTGTGGCCCCTACCTAGCTTGTGGCACACTTTGAGCAGTCCTTCATATGGATCTACTATAACAATGGTTTTGTGTCGTTGTTTTTTTTTTTTCTTAATAGATTTGGCTGCATAAGCTCTGGAAAGCTCAAGCGCCTATCCATTTTGACAGATACTTTTCCCCCAGTGTCTCCCATAAACATGTCATAGCTATTTTTATTTGTGCTAAATTATCCTCATCTTTAGATAATAGTAGAGTTTAGAATATTGTTTCATGAACTAACTCTGCTATAAACTTTTCTCGCATTTATATAACACCAGAGCTGTTGTTGTCAAATAGGCAGTGGTATTTTGTTTATATTTTTCTTTCTTTTTACAATTATGCTCTTTATTCTTTGGTTGAACAACAAGAATTCTACATATGAAATCAAATGGAGACTTACCAGACACTGTGGGACTAAGGACAGTTGTTTTTTTATGATAATAAACGGTAAGGTTCAACCAGCTGCTTTGAAATGTAAGATGATCTTAAATCATTAAATGCTTTGTTAACCACCAATCTGCATTTTGCTCAGCAATTAGTCAACCATTTGGTTTTCCAGGCAGTTGAAGGGTTAATGTTATGCATCCCTTAAATCAGATAAATCTAAAACATAGTTTGCGAAATTACAAAACTATTTTAATTTCTCATTTTACTAAAACTATCAGACTACATCCTCAATTTTCTGAAACTGGCTCCCTCTGTTTAACTTGCATAACCCCCATTTAAATTTCCATTTTATCAGAGAAGCTGTAATGAACAGATTGCAGATTACTCTTCAATGTTGTCTTTAATCCCTCCAGTCAGGACGCTGAGATACCCCCTGGACTGACTCTGCTTGAGCTGATTTAAAGTGGGAGAGCTGAGACTTCCAACCAGTGAATTATCAGCAGATAAACACTGACTCATTTGGGATGCATTCAAGAAATCTTGGAAATCACATTGCATATATCAGTGAAATTCCAAAAATGAAGATATGCAGTTTTAAATGTCTTTTGCAGGCTAGGATTTTCCGGTAATATTTCAAAAGCCAAACTTAATGGAAGAAAAAAAATCTTACAATTTATCTGAAATGCTAAATGAATGAAGACCATATCCTTTATTCACCACAGAATAATCAAGACTGTCTCAGAACTATAGAGATATCTCATAAGCACTTTGTAGGTCTTTTTTGTAAAAAAAAAAAAAAATACATTTATAACGCTATTTTATCACCACAAATGAATAGACAAAACACAAAGCAATCGATTGTGTGCAGTGATGCCTTATGGTGAGAAAGTAGGATTGATTTTAGATCCTGGTGTACAATCTTGCACTTGAGGACAAAGAATTGTGAAAGCTGTCAGTTATCTTTTCATTCCATGAGAAGAACTAGTCTTTAGAAGTTAACCCAGCTCCCCGCATAGCTTTTTATAGAGTAAGGAGCATCCCATATCTCAACTTGCAAAAAGAGTTACCCTTTAATACTGCAATTTTTTTCTTGTAGCTCCTGTTGCTAGCTTCTCTTCCTTACCCTTTGATGGGGTCAACAGGAAGAACACTATCGTTTTTAGGACATGAACTCTGGGACTGCCATACTAAATTCGGATGAGCTTTGATCTTACAAACATTAATATAATTAATATAATATGACTGTGCCAGAAGATGTTTTTTTGTTTTGTTGTATTTCCCATCTTAAGTAGGTTTCAAATTGTGAATTTGTAACTTATAATATCATATTGAAGACACAAGGGTAAATTTTTTCCCTTTTTCACAGCCTTTTTATCTAAGTACCCAGAAAACAGTGCACAAGAAAAAATGAATTTACTGAAATACCTTTGTCAATGTATTTGATTGCCCTATTGGCTTCATCAGGCATGATCTACAGCTCTCACTGGAGTGGTTTGCAGCCGAGTGTGAAGCGGCCGGAATGATGTCAGTGCCTCCGAGACCATGGTCTTGAGCCGGAAAAGGGTAGAGTGCCTAATCCGGGTTGGGGAGGATGTACTGCCCCTACTGGAGGAGTTTAAGTATCTTGGGGTCTTGTTCACAAATAAGAGGAAGATGGAGTAGGAAATCGATAGACAGACTGGTGCGGTCTCTGCTCTGAAGCATGTGCTGTACCAGTCTGTTGTGGTCAAGAGAAAGCTGAGCCAAAAATCAAAGCTCTTAATTTAGCGGTCGATCTATGTTCCTACTCTCATCTATGGTCATGAGCTTTTGGTCATGACCAAAATAACAAGATCCCGGATACAAGCGGCTAAAATAAATTTTCTCTGTAGTGTATCTGGGCTCTCCCTTTGAAGGGAAAAGGTGCCCAGTCATCCAGGGAGGACTGATACTCCCCCAGATCGAGAGAAGTCAGTTGAAGTGGCTCAGGCATTTGGTCTGGAAGCCTCCTGGACGTCACACCAGGAGGAGGCCCACGGGGAGACCCAGGACACGCTGGAGAGACTATGGGCCGGATCTATCAAAGGTTTGCGTGTATAAAAACGTGAGCTATTTCACTGCGCATGCTAAAAAATTTACAAACTGATCTATCAACAGCGTGC
>NW_015150652.1:371225-407473 GCF_000732505.1 Cyprinodon variegatus
CTTTGGAATTCCACGGAGGAGCTGGCCCAAGTGGCTTCGGAGAGGGACGTCTGTGTCATGATTTTATCGAGAGCTCGGACCCACATGCAGAGAAACCAATTCAGAGAGATCAGGGAAAAGGTTTAACAGGTTTATTGAGGAGATTGTGAAGAATCCAGTGTTGCTCTGAAAACTGCTCAACCGGAACTGGAAAGTGAGGGGAAGACACTGCGGTTAGTTCAGGCTCAGTGGGAAACTAGATTATCGAACTTGAAGAGGGGAAATAGATTGCAGACTCACGTTTCCAGTAAAGTGGTTGACACTTTGACTCCAGTCGGTGTGGGGATGTTCCAGTGTTTGTCTTATTTGGTTTGAGGGTGGACAAAGTTTACCCAGAATGCAGTTGTTTGTAGGTGAACGGAGAAACTGACTGCCACTTAGATTTCCTGCTGTACTTGAACGGGTTGTTGTGGAGCTGAAACCCTTGCTCAGTGTGAAGCTCAAACGATCCCTTGGAGGAAAGTAGATCCAAACCTCCAGTTTGAATCCCCAGCTCAATTATAGGCTCAGATTATCCTTCCAGGGAGAGAAGGTCCGAAACATCCAGTTTGCAGGATGACTTCCTGCCAAGAGGCAAAGACAAAAAAAACAAGGTTAACACTCAGGTTGACAAAAACTTAGTTTGACTCAGCAAAACTCAGCTTGGCTAGAGTACTTTAAACTGGCAAACACTCTGGCGTTGAGGTAGTGCCAGTCAGCAGCTTAAGAGCACTCCCTTAACAAGGTAACAAGATGTTGTGGAATGGAGGACTGGTGGCTGTGACTTTTTCAGTGCATGTTAAAAAAAATTTTTAAACTATCAACGCGTCTCACCTCATGCCACCTGAACAACATATGCATCACCTCACGCTGCATCAAGAACTTACGTATCATCTACATTTTCAATCAGGGCTAGAGCAGCGAACATCTCATTATGTAAGTGCATCTCAGTATGTAAGGTTGTCTTAATTAGTTAAACTGAATACATTCACTACTACAACATAAACCTCTCCAACCCTTTATTTTTAACTGCCATCATTTCACATTTATTTCCTGACTCCACTCGGTGTCTACACTTGACAATGTCTACTACATTGATCACATATGATTTTAATGATCAAAGTGGTTTTGTAATTTTTTTCACTATTTGTCTAAGTTTTCTCTTTTGGGTAATGTGGGGCAAAAAATAAAATAATGCATGGATTCAGCACAACAGATGCAGCTGACAGACTTTAATCGGTGCAAACATTCTTCGGACATCTACTTTAATTTGTAACGAAAAGTAAAGTTATCCACATTATTAGTTATGGTTTTTTTTGTATTAAAGTCTGAAGTCCTGACCTCTTACACAATATCTAACACTATTGTCATGATCTGTCTTTCTGGACTTTTTGGTTCTGTGTCATTTTTTAAATTTTCAGTTCTAAATTATGCTTTATTTTATGTTTGTATTGTCAAGATTTCTGTCATTTTTGAAGTTTTACTCTTCCTTGTTATCTCTTTTCAGCATTTTGTTGTGAGCTGTTCTTTTATAGTTACAGTTAAAACCTGTTTTCACTGGTTACTCTTTGCGCCCCTAGTGCCCCTTTCCTCTTAGCTCCTTTTTAGATGCTTCTGTTCACACCTGCTCCCAATTTACTGATTACTCTACTCTACTATGCATTTGGGTCCATAGCAACATTCACCAACCCTGACAACTATATCTTTAAAACAGTAAAATGCGATATCTTCTTATTCTTGATCAGATAGAGCAATTGTTGTCTGCTATCTTAAAACTTGCTTTTTATTTAAAGGTTTGAAAGACTTACAAAGTTTATTCATTTTGTGTATTTATTCTTAAAGCAACGTCCAAATATTTGTATGATCATTTAAATGTTAAATACTAAGCAACTGTTTTGAAATAACTTTGTCTAAGATCAAAATTAACTTTATTTAACATGCATGCCATAAAAAATGAAAGTTATTTATTTCTCTCTGTGAACATATTAAGCACTAATTCAACTGCAGCTTTAAGATAGCATAGAAAAATAAACCAGAGCCAAAGTTAATGGCATTCTGGATATTATTGATGTCTCTAATTTTCTTGATAAATTCGCATTATAAGTTTTGGTGCTTAAATTTAAGACAGATAATGTGTCATCTAATTTATTGACCATTATAGTATCTTAAACTCCAGCATAATTGTTTTTAGTTGAATTCTGTTCCCACCAGGTTGCAACATAGTTTTTGTCCTAATATTCTTTTCTGAAATTTACGGTTAAAAAAAAATTAGCAAGAATAGTGAAAAAGATTGGAAGACATAATTTAGGATCTTCAGTGGTACTTTGGTAAGAAATAAATTTTAAAACAATCATGTATTTAATGTTTTGTTTGTTAAAATTTAAAATGATGCATTATAAAAAATAACAGAAAACAAATCCTGCATTAAATATTTTGAGCAAGCTGTAAAAGACTAAAGGGCAAAACCAAAATTACGAGATATTCACCATTTATGTTCTTCTAATACAGCCTCTTCTGGTTGTGTAGGAAAGGCTTTGATATATCTGGTCAAGACTTATCTAAGGGATTTAATAAGTAGTTGATACATTTATGATTACTCCTGCATTAAAATGTTAAGTTAGTTAGTTTGAATGTTAAGTACTATAACTCACAGCTATTTTAGTTGTTAATATGAATTTTGATGGCTGCAAAGTTTATCTTTCAATACCAATTCATCTACCCCCTCTGATTCTGTCAGGGTTTATCAGTCTATGTGCCGGAGGCAGGAATATGTCCCAAGTCTGTTGCAGGGCACAGACAAGCACACATACATCCATGCACAATCAAACCTGAGGACAATTTAGAGAAGCATTTAAGCTAACAGTCGTTTTTTTGGATTGTGGAAAGAAGTTGGTGTACCTGGAGAGAACCTACACATCGATGTGGAGAACATGCAAACTCCAACCCTGGGCCCAGAACATTCTTGGTGTAAGACAACAGTACTACAAACTGCAGCATTGCACAGCCCATCTTTATTAATGATATGCTTGAAAAAACAAAGTTTTCATGCTTTTTCGCTGGATTTATTTGATAGATGTGGTGCTTTTCTCCATAATGCTTGATTGGGTTATAATTAAGCATGCATTTCACATGGTTACTTTTAGTTTTCAGTTTAAAAAAGCAGCATCATTATGAACATGTTTGGGTCTTTAAATATAAATCTTTTCCTTTGTGCTAAGGCAGCCTAATTCAGTAATTTGTAAATCCAGATTATTCAAGTTTTCAGATTTTTTTTTAGTTGAAGCTACTGTAAGAAAATCTAGAGAATAATTTGAAGGTCCTCCCCTGTTAACTATACGTTTGAAGAACATTTGTGGGGGACGATTACCGCACTAGAATGAATAAATAAATAAATAAATAAATAAATAAATAAATAAATAAATAAATAAATAAAGACACTCTCTTTATGGAATAATGGGTGGTTAACAGCAGAGAAGCTGCAGAGAGGTGTGTTAAACTACAACTCAGCCTCCTGGTCAGCTCCCTTGGCCATCAGGGTTTTGGAGGACTAAAAATTATGGCCAGATTCTTTGAAAGAAGAGCTGCATTACCCAAAGTGGGATTGATGCCATATCTCCAAATTGGACCAGGTTTTCCCCTAAAATATTGACAATTATCAATCTAGCCCACATCTCTTTCAGGACAACACCTAGACAACCAGCGACTGAATGACAACATGTGGCTAAACATGTCATCGCTGGTCAGATCGAGGAGGGGACCAGAAAAAAATACGGAGTCTGACATTGTTTTGGCAAAACAAACCAAAGTAACATTTATTTTCGTGACCTCGATTGGTGTAACCCGGTCATTACCGCTGGGGTGAATCAAAATTTTACTGTATTTAACGTTATCTTTATCCAGCAGTTTCAGGTAGGATTTGATGTCACCCTTTCTGGCGCCTGGCAAACATTTGAGTATGGTCCCTGGTGCCTCTAATGCCACGTTTCTGACTATGGAGCTGCCAATAACCGGAGTGGGCATCCCAGTGAGTTTGTCACTGAGTGGCTAAAAAAAACATTGAGAAACATAGAGACCAAAATGGAGAACAGTGGGCAAAGATCTAGGACTATGCTTTCTCCATTCCATCACCCAGATGCTTCCTGGCTGCTCAGGAACTGTTGGAGGGATTGTGTGGATATCTCCCTGCTCTCCATGACTGTGGGCTGTTAAATAGTGGGCCTGGTCTAACTCCTGGATGTTCAACAGACAGAAGCTGGGATTCAAACTGACATCATCACCTCCAAAGCTACAAAAATACATAAAACTACATACAAACGTGGCCCAGATCGGATTTGAAATAAACAGATTCCATGTGACTTGGCCTCTTCACACAGTCATGAAAGTATCTCACCCAAGTTACTCCAGGGCAAAACCAAATTGGATTTGGGCCACATTAGTCTACAGTGTTATCAAAACCAATGTAGTCTTTCAAACACTCTCAGTTTTTAGCAGGCTTGTCAGTGCACATTCGTATAAGCATTCTTTTTTCAAATTTTGTTTGTTTTTCTGTAATCACCTTTTTTTCCCTCTCATTTTGAACCTTTATAAATATGAACAAAAATATGTAAAAAACTAACTCAACTTTGTTCTTTTTAGAATAAAGTTTGGCTGTGACCACATCCTGGAGAGAAATATCAGCTGTGCTGCTCCCATCAACATCTTTGTAATAGATGTTCGAGATTGGCATGTTTTCCAGTGTAGTCCTGTTTCTCCGACTGTGACTGGCTGGATGTGCTCTCTTCATCCTCTGACATGGGAGTTGTGTCTAAGCTCGTCTCTCTGGCTGTGTGTTTCCTGGGGCCGCCTTTCACAGTTGCTTTTTGTATCTCTGCTTCTGTCTCCTTGAACCCAAGTGGACCTTGGCAGAAGGCCACTCACACTGAGCCTGGTTCTGCTGGAGGTTTCTTTGTGTTAAAAGTTAGTTTTTCCTCTCCACTTTCACTACAAGCATGCTTAGTGTGTGGGATTGAATTTGAGTCAATGAGTCCATGCAATCAACTGGGTAGATATAGAAAAAAGATTTAAAAAAAACTGAATTATTTTGACTGTATAATCAGGTGAACTGTAAAGTGCCTTGAGATGACATTGAGATGATAAATAAACTGAATTGAATTTAATCTAATTAAGATTTATATGTTGCTCTCTGCAAAGGAACATGAAACTGTCATTGTTGTCCTTTCAACAGTTGGACCTGTTTCTATTGTTATGTAAGAAATGTCTGAACTTACACTTGCTTTTATACTAAAATAAAAAAAAAATACATACAGGTGTTTTCATATTTATGCACACAATTTATTACAATGTCAAAAAAAAAATTATTTTAGAAGAAAATCATTAATAAGAGAAAATAATAATACAGCCCTGAAGACAAAAAGCTGCCTTGGCTTTTTAGCAGATATATTGTTAAGATTGGCCTCATAAAGATAAAGTAGTGCACATACAAGGCAGGCTGGCTCTACAGAGGGTGATAAAAGCATCCTAGAACATCATTTGGTACATGTCCTGAGAGCACTAGTGATTTCAGTTATAAATGAATTGTTTGCTCAGAGCCCTCCGAATAGTAAAAAAACAATATCTACCTTGCTTCTGTATCTCCTGAATTCAGTCTTTGGTTCCCTAAGGCCACAAATCTCTCAAATTTCTACTTTGCACTCCTTGAGATACGGTTTTATTAATTTATGTAGGCTTTTTTGAATAGCACAAGGGAACCACATCGGTTATATTCTAAAATATTCTTAATGATAATGATTTTATTATTTCTTGAATAGGAAGTTCAACATGGTACTAAACCTAAAATATAATGATACACATGAATCTAAAACTAATGCAAAGACATACAGTAGGTTCTGCATAATTAAACTATTAGCAACATACTGTATCAACCCAAGGTCTGCCATCGAACAACATGAGGATTTTGGACAGCAGCTGAATCATCTTACTTTGAGCAATGCAAAAACACAGCAGATGTGAAATACCCAATCAATGCTGCTAAAGGCTTGGCTAGTTTAAGAAGGAGCATGACAGGTTGGCTGCTATACAGACAAGTTTCTGTTTGCTTAAGATGGTTGATGCTGAAAAAGCAGGGCCCCATGTCTATTCTCATGACAACCAAAGGGCCATAGTGAAGGCTTTGGCACCTATCAGCTGCCTTCAAGCTCCTGTGGTCCTCTGGAAATAGGAAGCTGCTGCAACAGCTCTTGTTTTCTTGCATTTGCAAAATATAAAAATAGATTGTTTAAAGTGCAGAATAATGCCACAATTGCCACCAACCAAATAGAGGCCACCTAACAGGTGTAGACAGTGAGTAATATGGACACAGCAGCTGTGAGTCAAAAGATTTGGATGGATTTTTCTATTTAACCAAACTTTTTAATTTTTTGATATCTGATTGGAAGAACTAGAAAGTCAACAGTCAAACATTGTTACATAGAGCAATTTAACACGAGCAAAAATAAAATGTTTGCCATCACTTTAGTGGTTTCCTGTTGTGAAGAAAAGGTCACACCTCTTTTCATAAATTTCTACGTTTTCTATGTTGTCATTTCAAATAACTGGGTGGCTTGAAATTGTTGGAACTTACAAAACTTTTAATTGGCCTATGGGTTTCTTAAAGGCAGATATTTGAGATGGATAGGAAAATATTTTTGTGTATTTCTGCTGAATCTCCACGTAAGTAAAGTAGAATATTGACATGCTTTTCAACTATTTTAAACTCCACCACTATAAATTTGGTACTTTATTAGATCACTACATTACTTTATCAGGATCAGGCAATCAGAACAAACAGGTATGCTAGAGAACTCTCACCACAGGCTGGAATAATCAGGCACTGATGACTGGGCGAGGTAAGGGGCATGTTGAGTAGAGACTGTAGCAGGTGACCCGATGAACAGTGATGAGAAATTGGGCGGAGCTAGACAGGTGAGTGGAAAGTGCTATTAAGCCAGTCATCAGCACCAAGATCATGACAAAAAATAGTGGATAAAAGAGAAAAAAGAAGCTATTTGTCTGAATATATTTGATCTTAACAGTACACATTTGGGTTTATAAATCTATTTACCGGTAAAGGTTTTTTTTGTGTGAGACAGATAATATTTTCCAAAGTGACCTGTTGTGCCAAAGTAATCCTAAACAAATTGGGACTACTGCTCCTAGCTTGTCTTACATCTTTGAAGTCACACCAGAGGTGATAAAAATAAAAGCTTACACCACAATTTCATTCACTTTCGCAGTGAGCCACTGTTTGGAAGAGGAGCCTCAGCTGAGAATTGTTTGATAAAAACATATGTTAAACTTATCGTGCTGCACTTTTGCTGGTCGAAGGAGCTGTAAACACACCTCATCATTCCTTGGAAGAAGAATGTAAAGTTTGGAAACCTGTACGGATCCATCGTCTGTTGAATTATTTATTTATTATGATTATCTCCCAGTAAAGCCGGGCATACACTGTGCGATTTTTTCAATTGTTGCACGCAGCTGCTGCTCAAACTGTATGACTAACCGCAGGGTTTGGTCATACAGGGTGAGTTCACAGCTGACGATTTATGTTCAGCCGGACGGTCTCATGCGATCTACCTTCTCACACTGTATGACTAAAAACTAGGTCAGACTCAGCTCCGCAGTGAGGTGGAGCTGCTCTGTAGCTCTCTATCCTGAAGCCAAACAAATAGAAGGCGGATATTAAACTCACTATAGTAAACTGTGCCGCCTTGGCAATTTGTGTAATTTTGTGCTGAAAGTCCTAAAAAGAAAAGGCGACGATGTATTTGGAAAAAAGACATGGCTGAGCAAATGTGGCTACTACGGTCCGTCAATTTTACAGACAGAACTGCATTTTACTCATTGCATCCCTGCCATGCTGCTGTGTTTACATCTGAGAGGAAGAATAAAAAGAAGAATCCTTCTTTGCGCATGCGCTCTGAGCGATTTGCCCACGACGTTTGGGAGAAAAACAAACATGATTTTCGGGAGGTGGTCATAAGAGGCCGATCGCCCTGAAAATCGCACATTGTACGCCGGGCTTTAAGCCATATAGATTAAGACAAACCTGCCTTTGTTTTGTCAGATGTCCTGGGATAATAAGGGATGTAAAATTCTTCTTTTGTGAACTTGATTGGACTGTGGTTCCTGACTGCTTTAGCTAGGTGATTCAGTGCAAGTGCACGCTCATATTGCCAAAGCCGCAACAAGCTATAGCAAAGGAGCACATCGCCTGCCTCCTGAAGAGAATCACAGCAGCCAGCGTCTCGCCTTTGTGTTGAGAACCGAGGAGAACTTTGCCCGCCTTAACCCTGTTCTGTGAAGTGTTCCTTCATCCATTCCAAGAACCACAGATGGGAGCCACACAGCTGCTTTCCAGAGGGAAGTACCAATAATTCCCTTTGCTATGATGAACTGGTGCCTAAGCAGATTGGTTAGAAATAGGGTTTATCAGTGATAAAGGAGTGAAATGAGTGTCTTCTTTTGTGTGATTTAAATCATGATAAACATACTGCATTGCCATTATTGGGTTGAGTGAAAGACTGTGCCTTCAGTCAGCTAGGTTGCATTATTTCACCCTCTTTCACACTCCTCCCTCTCTTTAGTGCCTCATTCCAATTTCACTTTAATGCTGTTTATTTCACATTTGCTCTTGGTTTAATGGAGTCATTTAATATTTTAAATAAGCAAGTCTTATGTAATGGTTTAAAATGTCTGGGATTGCTGTTATCCAGACTGCTCATTTTCCTTTGCTTTATGATTCTTCCTCCAGTAGTTGAGTGTGTTCTAATTGTACCTATTATTGAACAGGGATGCAAAATTCCTCCTTTGTGAAGTTGACTGGACTGTGGTTCCTGATTGCTTTAGCTAAGTGATCCAATGCAAGTGTATGATTATTGTAGCAAGAAATTATTTGTTTAATACATTTTAGCATTCATAAAGTGTGGTTGCCTGTGGTTATTTTATATCAGTTTTCAAGGACTAGTGTTAGAAGTTAATAGGTTGCTTTTTTTTTTTTTTGCATATTAAGATTTTTTTGCAGACAGTCTGAAAAATGTATTTTTTTAATTATTGTTTGAAAAAGTAAATCTATACTTTGCAATTTGTGGATAGCTTCGTTTACATTTTTGTAGTTATTGCTTGATTCAAAGTCAATATTTTCTAGCATCCTCAGCAATCTCATACAAAAAAATTATACTTTGCATACTGTAAAGTAGACAGTCTGTTAAGGAATGATGTGAATTACTATTCATACAAAAATGACGGACGTTTTCACTGTTTTACATTAAAGCCTTTTTGTAACTTGGTGGTAAACATGTCAGTACTACACAGAGAAATATATAAACACAATTTAAGCTACTATTGTGAAGGTTGATTTTTTTTAAAAGATCCCAGCAGAGCTCCCCTCTCATGCAAGTAATATATAAAACTAAGATTACTGAAAATGCATCCACTAGTCCTTTGACCCTTTTCCCCTCCAAAGGCTTGCTGAGACCTGCATAACAGGCACGCTGCTCTTGTCTAAAATGTGAAAAGGTCCATGAGTCCAAAAGGGCACATGGGCTTAAAACACGTGCTGACCCACTCTCTGAACTGGTTCATTTTTTTCCCTCGGATTACAGTATTAATCATGGCTCTGTACCCAAAATAACTTTCATAAAAGAGCTTTTATTTACAATTGTCTGTTTATAAAGATTAAATATAATTTACGCTGTATATACCATGCACAATATCTGTAATAAGGATACAGTCACAGCAACTTCTAGTTTAATCCTCCTTTAATATTTGCTCACCTTTTAAAAATGTGTTTTCATATAATTCATTATAGGGCACTTGAATTAACAAAGATACTTTAATCTTATAGATTATCCTTATTAATCTGATTTGTACCTCAGGTACAAATCTCCTTGGCACGGTGAAATCTCACCAAAAGAAAAGTAATGAATTTGCTGTCTCCATAGAGGCAAATCTGTGGACAAAACACATCTATAAAACTTCCTAAGGGACAGTGTTGAAAAGGAATCTTGTTTTTTTTTTTTTTTTTTTTGAAGGTGGGTGGGGGGTGGAAAGCATATATGTGGAACCCAATTAATAACTTTCCCTGTTCATCACTTGAACATCAAGTGACTCTTTAATCCGTGGTAAGCTAATGGTTTCATGGGCTGCCTTTTATTGTAAAGGGCACCTCCTGGAAGCGTGCAGCCTTAAGTGGAAGCATACAAACATCCCAAAGATTACATCACACGCAGAGAGCCATGAAATGAGAGCAGAATATTAAGCACTGTGTGGTTATCTTACACCTTTAAAGAGGTTGATTGGAATGTGATCTGCAACAGTTTATGTGGATGAAAGCTTGAAATTATCAATCATGCTACTACTCTTAACTACTCCCACTGTTCTTAATCATTTTTATTGTCTCTGTGGTACTGGTCACCTCTGTCTAGTTTTCACTCTACTGCCCTCTGTTTAAAATCTAATCTAATCTAGTGCCTTTACTTTACGTTCTTACAGCTATTCTTCCTCTAGCCTAACCCCCTCTGTTCAGACATTGACAGAGGCTCACCTTAAAAGGGTAATAACAGCATTAAAGGTATACTGAATGGTATAGATCATCTAGTCATGGTCAAAGCCTAACTCAGTAGACATTATGTGGCAATATTTGAAGGCTAAAAACGAACTGAAACTCTCCATCCATCTAAGTTTGAGTTGTTTGCAAAGAAGAACTAAAATATTTTGATCTCTAAATGTGAATCACCATAAAATACACTGCACTTTGTGGTTGTAACATAAACAACTTGTAAAAATTCAAGTTTCCATTATTCTTTGTGTTTTTTTCCTCTCCCCTCTGGCAGGAGAACGCAGTCCACCAATCCTCCTGCCACAGCTTCTATCGGTGTGTAGCTAGTCTCATTTACAAAGTCCAAGTTCCCTACTGACACTTTCCAAATGGAAAAAAAAACAATGCAAAAAGTTGCACTATTATCTTTGTTCTCATAACATTTCTATAAAACTTTTATTTGTTCGTTACAACTTGTATAGTTTCAAATGCTTCTATGTCAACCGTATCTTTGCTTGTCTTTGTGTTACATCTTATAACCAGAACAATTGTACATCTGCTTGGCAATAAATCCTTCTCTGATTGGTTTTCTTGGTATCTGTGCCCTATTTCAGAAAGTGAGATAAGAAAGAACTCAATAAGTTCAGGGGTAAATCCCTGCATTTTTGGTTTCAGAAAGCTGCACAGCTTTTATACCATGTCAAGTTTAAGCTGCAAGTTACAACTCTAATCAGAGGCAGCATTTGATGAACTTCTCCTGAGTCTGTCACACATTTGAACCGAGACCAGAAACATGTTGTTTATTTTATTTGAGGAGCCTGTAGATGGAGGTCAAATACTAAATTTAGTCTCCTGAATGAGATGTATTTTCAATTCCAGATTCATAGATTTTTCAGAAACATAATTTTTGCCAGAGTCAATCATTTATCTCAAAACAATTTCAGCCACAGATTGTTCATATGACACAACAAAGGACAAGTTCTTTGTGCTGCACCTTGTTTTTATGAGAGGAGATTATCCCCACCTGTATTGTGGGAACCATGGGTTTCAATCCAGAATGAAAATAAAGTGATCAGAAAATCTTTTTCCAATCATGAATCTGTACATTTTTAGTAATCCAGGCCATAGAGACCAGAAAACAAGCTTCAACTGGAAGATAACGGAATTTTAACTCTCTTAAACTTCTAATGATGTTTTGACACCTATTAAGGACTTTGTCAGTTCTGTTTGCTCACAGCACACTCTAGTAGGAGCGCTGATGCATTTTAGCAGCATGGAGGTCAATCCTCTTGCTCACATTTAAAGTCAGATGTTAATCGAATAGCCATCGTTCTTCTGGAATGTTAGAGTGTTTTGTTGTGCATGGGACATGTGATAAATCTCTTACATCATGATGAAAGTATTCATGTAATTTTGTTGCAATGAGTTCCGTGGCTGAATTGTAAATTATTGGAGGCTGAAACCTCAATACTTCCCCCCCTTTTCAGTAATGACTTTTCTTTTTAAAAAAAGATGGCTTCCTTCATTCCTCTTTCAAGCCATCTTTACTTTTTGTCATGATCATGTCTCTGAGAGCTGGCCTAATTGCTCATTTCACTCACCTGCCTAACTCTGTCCGGTTTCCAATTATCACTCATCTAATCCACCTGCTCCTGCTTCTTTGTTTATGGCTTAGTCCCAGCTAGTGGAGCCAAATCAATGAGCTTGTTTAACCCTGGACCAACCTGTTCCTGTTCTCATCAGTTTCCCTGACTTGGCTTCGGACTCCTGGACCTTTTAGCTTTCCTGTTCTGAGTCCCTGCCCTGGCTCAGACTCCTACCTGCCCTCTAGGACTGCAGCATCTGGTTCACTCTGGGCAGCGCCCACTGCATCTCCTTGGCAGCCCTCCTGCTGGATCCTACCGTGTTCTATGGATCTGGACTAAACTGTCAAACCATTGTATCCAGTGATGGTGCACAGCTGCTGCAGATCTGCAGCTCCGCTTATTATTGTTTTAATAAACACCTTTGAATTTTCCCACTGTCTGTCTCGCCTCAAATTCTCAGTACTACCTCATGCTTTATGACACTTTTGTCCAAAATCTTAAGTTTCCAAAGGAGTGCCATTTGTTCTTGAGGTGCAAATGCACAGCTGAAACTTGAGCTAGTAACTCTGGACAAGAAGTTAAGAAGCTCTACATCAGCTCTGAGCTCACCAGGTTCCAATGTCATTCCCTACCCTTCACTCGGTATTTCATTTCCTTGCCCTTTATTATTTCTTTCTGGGTTCTTCATTCATGCTCATCCCGATTCAACGTCCTGCTCTTTTCCATTTCAGTGGTAAACTTTGAAGCTCTTCATAAGATCCCCTTTTAATCATAATTGTCCCACTGAGCTCTCTACATGTGGTTCCCAACTATTCCTTCATATGAATCAAGCTTATTCAAATATATTTTACTTGCCAAGTTATGACTATATAGGATTACCATTTGTTCATTATTTGCATGTTATGATAGTTGCATAATCAGTAAAATCCACACAAAATGTAAAGGATTGGTTTATTTTTTACATAACACCATTTCAGGAAATCTGTACAGATAATGCATATCTTTACGTACACACATACACGCATACATGTTCATTTTAACAAGAGTCGCACTGACAACTGACTCTGGAATTTAGACATTTTTAATACTGTTACATTCCAGTAATTTCCCTTTGGTTACTTAGACCATCCTCTGGGCATCCTCACAGCTCATTTCAGTTAGTGAATTCTTGTCAGTGGGTAACGGCCACAAATAACACCAGACAGGCATGCACATTCACACAGCCTCAGGAACAAGAGAAATTTATCATGACATTGGAAATCAAGTGACTAAATGCCAAAAATGCATGTTCAGTCAACATTTTCCAATATTGTACTTTTTATGCTGGTTGTAATAAAGCCATACAAGATGTTGGTGTTTTTTTTATTATTCATAAAAGCAATTTATGACATAAAGGTCATGTTGCCACATTTAATTAGACACATACTGGGCTGAGGAATCCCATTTCTTTTGCATGGATGTTTTAAAACAGTATCAGGCTCATATAAAAAAGAAGATATCTTGACAAACATTTAAAGCAGCTGTTTTACCTCATGCCTAAAAGGTTTCAGCAGACATAAAAACATGTTATTGTGTGACAATTAGGGAGCCAATGAGGGTGTAAAAAGTCATCTACAGAGAAGTTTTTGTGCTTTGCCATGTTGGAATCTGGTTTTTAACAATATGGCTGTACTGTAGGTCTGAAGAGTGCACTGTATTAGGGTGTTGTTCGGAAACACATGCATGCACATGAGGTACATGCACAGCAACACTTCACTATTCATGTCACTCTTCTGATGTCGGAGAATTCAATTACGCTTTGAAGGCTTATCATTTTATTTTCATCTTTGCAGAGGTACATTGCAAGTAATTTGATCAGTGTTGCAATCTTCGGTGTCTTCCACACTGAGCTGGTGTTGTCATGCTGTTAAATAATCCTTTAATGACACCCGGCATCCAACCCCCTCACGCACACAAGCTTTCCTCTCTCTCACGCGCACACTCAACCCAATCAAGTACAATGTATATGAACCATTTTGTATGAAAAAACCTGACATTAAAAGCAATAGTTGACAGCTGACTGATGAATTATGTGTCATGTGCTGTGTATTATAACTTCATTTGATTTTGTTGTCATCCCATGGAGTCTGTAAAGCACAAAGGTTATTGTGTCAAAATGTTCCTCTTTAAAACAATGTGGCTTGCCACCTAGTGTATACAATACTAAGCAAAAGTATTTATATATTTTAAACTTTTCAACTAATTTTTACTATTTGAAGAGTTTGAAATCTATAATTATCGGATTTAATGTATTTTACTGGGATTTCATATAATAGAAGCAAACAAAGTCTATAACTGGTAAATTAAAAGTTTAGATTAGTTTTTTGAGGTTTTTTTTCTCAAATTAAAATTTGAAAGTGTGATGTACCTATGTAATTAGCATTTTTAATCTGAAACTTTGAAATAATATTTCTGGGTAACCTTACTGGTAAATTATAACTATTTCACATTACCACTCATTAATCTGAATACAGTGTAACTGATGGCAATGTAATGCAACTCTCAATAAAGTCTTAAAGTGAATATCAACTGTCTACTCAGCATCCTTTCCTCTAGTATACTTGGTACAATGCAATAAAACCATCTGTTTTTGAGTTACCTCATTACTAAATACTTGTATTTGAACCTCTTCAAAATAAAATTCAATACCACAGATACTTCGACTGACATTAGTATACCCCTCTTTAACCTTATTGCATAAAAATAATCCTATAGAACCAATATCCTTTAGGAGATAAAAAATAAAATTAAATATTTGTACTCAGCCTCCTTCAAAACAGGAGCCCAATTAATTAAGAATAAAAAATTGTCCTCAGTAGTCACTTGAGGAGTAAATATATATATTCAGCCCACTTTTAAATGAATTAAACTAAATTCAACTGAGACATTTTGGCAAGGCTTAAAATATTATTTTCCATTATATTTAGCTAAGCTTGAGCTAATACGTACACATCAATGGCTAAAAACTTTAGCTCCTGGATGTGCAAAGCTGGTAATGGCGAAAGGCTTAATGAAAATAGACACCTGTCACATAGCCTTGCATTATTTGTAAAAATAAAAATAAAATTATACATCTCTCTTTTGTAAGCTATTTGGACTTGGGTCGTGTATGTCACTTAATGTCAAATAATCATAACAAATAAAAGCACTGGCTGCATACAAAAGTGCCATTAATCCTCTGCTTGGAGAAAGTTCAGTAGATTCAGAGGAGCGTTTATAATTCACGTCATGAAAGTGAACCAAGGTTCACATTTTAATCAGAAATTGTTTTAGTTTCTTGAAATCGTATTGCAAACATATTAGTAGCCTCATCTTTTTCCGAAACAGCATGTCTTTAGCTTTAACCAAATGTTAACTAAATTAACTTTTTTGCTTTATAAAATAGGGACCAAGCATACACAGCTAGCCCATCAAGCTCAAATCTAAGATTCCTTAGTACGAAAAAAAAACAACATAAAGTAGCGCAACATAATAGGTGTTTTTTTATTTTTTTTATTTTATTTTTGTTTACAAAATCCGAAAAGTGTTGCAGACATTTGTTTTTACTATCAATATCTTTCAGAAACATGCTTTTGGAGCAATTTTAGCTAAAATCATTTTCGGGTGTGTCTCTCTAACCTGGCCAGCCAGAGTGAAATTCATTCTAGTAAAGCTCAATATTAGGTATTTAATATTGTTTAAATTTCAACTGTTTATATCTATAAATTTCAGCAACTGATTGCTGTTATAGAAGACGTTTTTGTATCACATCTATAGTTTCTTGAAATCCGGCTTTCTTTGTTCCTTTCCAGAATGATATGCTGTGCCCACATATCAATCTGGCTAGCCAGGCTAGTCTGTACCTTCGTTCTATATTGCTTTTTGCACACACACAAAAAATGTTACTGGTTTCACTTGACCAACATTAGGTATGAAAGTTATTTTAATTTCTGGCTGGTAGTAAATAAAGATCACATATGGCTCCTATTGTTTTCTCACACTGTGCATGCATTTGAAAATATCAGATGGTTTTCAGATATAGACAAAATATAACAGCAGAGTTATACTTTAGTATTTTAGATTTAGCTTTTATATTATCATCATGGATGAAAAAGAAGAAGAGGAAATATTAAAATAAAGTATTCAGGAATAACCATTGTTGACCAGTTAAAAATTAAAATGTCAAGACATTCTTTATTTTCAGAATATTTTTTTATAATTCCAGCATTTCCCTCTTTTTCACCCATTCTTGAAGCAATAAATGCCCTGCCACCATAAATCACACTGTTTAATGTAAGAGATGTAAAAGCTTTTATCACCATTTTTCCCTGCCTTCTTCTTAACATTTGAAATTGTTACTTGGAACTTTAATGGCTCTCCTGTAAAAATGGTCTTCTTGATACGCGTCTTTAAACACCACGTATTGCACTACTTTGTGTTCAGTCTGATTTATGAGACCCTTACGAAAAAGTTTAAGGTTGGAATGTGTAACAAAAGGTGAATTAATGCACTTATGAAACAATGCATCATTAAAGAACAAATGATTTACCATTTGGAATGCAATTATCCACTAGAACATGTAGCAGGAAGATTGTAATTTAAATAAGTTGTGCTTTACTTTATGTGGTAACAGTGTCTCCAACACAGCTTGCAGATCCGCTGAGTGTTACAAATGATAAAAGGCCAGTAAAATAAGGTTGCTGACAGAAAGCACTCTTTAGTGAAACATAAAATCAAATTGTTACATCATTTTCCCAAACGGCACACAGATAGAAAATACAGAGAAAAAAAGGTAATAAATATTCCTCTGGTTCATCAATTCCACCTCATGCCTAAGCTCTGCATATAAGCCTCTGCACAAAACTGCAGAGAAGAAAGAAAATTTTATTAGACAATTGCCTTGAATGCATCACAAACAAGCAAAAGGAGGCAAACCAGGCTTGCTAAATCATAAAAGTAACTATGGCACTTGCCGTCATATTTAACTTTGACACTTTTTTATTAACTGTAAGGCAGTATATAAAAACAACAAAAAAATCAAAACAAAAAACACATTAAGGGAGAAGAGCTTTTTTTTTTATTTCTCCCTTCAACATGAAGTTGTGTATGTACATTTTACCCTTTATCTACACATTTCTTTGGTTTAAATCGATATATCTTCCTCAAAGTGCATCTAAAACATTATCTCTCTGTTTGAATGTGTCAATGTAAAGTAGCAGCATCATTTTCAGTGATTTTTTTTTATTTAACTATGATGCAAGTGGCCCATTGTTGCTTCTGCCGTATATGTAGTCCTGTCATTTCAACAAAAGCGGTGTGATTATATTAATGTGTTTGTTTATCAGAAAATTTTCTGTTTTTATCTGAACTGCATTTGCCTTTCATCCATCCTGCATTCTGAACGCTGTGAATACTACATCTTCTATAGTATTACTGCAGGGAGCTTTCACATTTTTTTGTACCCTAGTTAAAAGCATATAAAATGTTCTGTGAAGCATTTAAACATCAAGCAAAATGTTTGCACCAGTTACCAGTTATTTTGCCATTCCTAACCATGAGAAAACACATTTTAACATATATTTTAGGTCATTTTAGTAATAAAATATAATAAAAATCTAAATAAGTGATGAATGGCACACATAAAAATAAATGTTTTAGATGCACTTAGCCAATGTAGTTTAATGGGAAAAAAGTTTAAGTATTATCCAACAATAAACTGTTAATTTTTTCGGGATTACTGAAGCTTTATATATATATATATATATATATACATATAAGTATATCAAAAACACATTTTGAATACAATCCAATAACAATAAAACACGATTAAAAACATCAATGACACTAATTTACAAAATATTCCTTTGAAATGTCTTCAGACTCCCTCATAATGCAGCTTATCAACTGCAAATGTTTGGACAAGTGTAAATAACAACACAATGTTAAATAGGCACCCTGAGATGGGAATACAGATATGAGCTGTACTGTATGTTCTTCACAATCCGAGTTGTATGAATCGCTCTTCAATAAAGTGGTAAAAACTGCCACTCGTTTGTCAAATCTAATACACAAATGACCTACTCCCTTCACTTTTCCATAAATAGCTGATCTTTACCCTTATTTTTAAATCCACAGTGAAAGCATTGGAATACTACATCCCTGGAAATATATATATGTATCTTTCGTGAATCTTAAAAAAAGTAAATAAATTACTTTAAAAATGAAAGTCTAAAATTTTGCATAAGTATATTAGAATTAAGAATAACAACTCAAACTACAAGAGGCTTCTACATATTGTCCAGCATATGATGTAGGAGGCAGAGGAAACCAGTCTAACGTATATTCTGTTATTATAATATAGGATATTTGGTTGGTTGGGTGCTGAACAGATCCCAGCTTAGTGGACCAAAACAAATGTAACCGCTTTTTCATGCAGACTGAAAACCAGCAGAATCATTTATATCTTGTTCATAATAAATCAGTAATATACTGTGACATCTGGAAGTACAGCTGTCCTGAGCTTATGGACTCTGTTATGAATCACACCGACCACCGTGAATCCCTTCAACTGCGTCAAACACTGCTTTTTGAGTTGCATAGTGATGTGTTGGTGTGCATAAAGACCATGCAAGTGCAGCTGCACTTGGCTATTTGGTGAAACCAAAAAAAATATATGGTTATTGCATTTAGATGTACTTAAAGTTGACATCAGTACACAGACCTCTTTAAGGAAAAATCTTTGTATCCCTCATTAAAGTGCTTTAAATGATTGCAGTAGTTTCCTTTAAGAATATCTTTTTAGTTGCTTCTAACTGTCAAAGTATCAAATCTGTTGATATTATAAGGTCAGATTTATTTAAAGCTATGGTTTTAAAGTATAGCATTTTGAACATGAGTTAAGATTTGGCTAATGGCTATATGTTCTCACTGCAGACAACAGATGTTATACTGATTTTCCATCTAATCTGTGTTATGATCCTGGTTCTGTTAAGATTTCTGATAGCTTTCAGTTTCACGTTGATTCAAGTTTTTCTTTTTTTCTAGCTTTATTGGTGTTTTCTGGATATATTTGAGTTCTTAGGTTTTTCTTTGCTTGCCCTCTGTTGCCGGTCTCCTTTTCCCTAGCTCCTTCTAGGAGCCTCTGTTCACACCTGCTCCCAATCAGCTCATTAGTCCTGTCTTTGTTCAGTCTCCCATAAATACTCTGCCTGTGCAGTGTCTCAGTGCTGATTCCCCGTCTTTCTCTGGCTCCTCGTGCATGTTTTCCCAGGTAAAGGTAAATCGAGCAACAGAGTAAGGATGAACAATGATCTAGGTTAGTTTTTTAAGTGCCATGCTCGTTGGTATGTTTGACTAAACTAGAGTCCTAATCTATTGAGATTTTAACACACAACCACATTTCAGATTAAAAGAGGATGGTCTAAAAACTATGAAATATTCAGAAAGAAGCAATAATTGTGTGACAAAATGAATTAGAGAAACTTTGTAATGCTCTTTTGTCAATATTGACCAAAATATTAAGATATTTTTTTCCGACACCCTCTTAATGTACATTGGTGTGAATTTCTGAGTAGGTCAGTGGTGTTGGTGACTAATTATTTTGTGGAAAAAGTTTTGTCTCTGCTGCACTACCTCACTCCACATCACAACCACGACCAGTTCCTGATTGGTAAACGCCACACAAATCAAAAGAGAAAATTAGCTTTTCTTATTATTATTTGGAGGTATTTAAACACTACTTTAACCTACCTGTTATATAACTGACAATGCTTGACAATTATTACTCTCTTAATTTCAGTTTCAAAAGCTGTGCTTAAGTTGTTTAACCAGGTTTTAAAATCTTTTTTTATTGATTTGTTTTTACAAAATGATGCCTTATATTTTAAAGAGCATTATACTAGAAATAACTTTAGAAGCTGCGTGTTATTCATGTTAGTCTGACATAGCAACAATATAAGGTTTCCTCTACATGCCACATCAAACACAAAAGATTTAAAAAAAAGAAAAATCATAGCACCTGTGAAGTAACTTGATGCTGTTTCTAACTTTAGAAAAAAAAGTTTATGAACATCTTGATTAATTTACTAAGATTTTCTTTTACTAAGCTTGTTTTACCTGTTCTTTTTAGTGCAAAAAAGATCAAACGAGGCAGTATAAGGTTTGTGTATCCTACTGCAGCATTTAGGCTGAGTGTGTAAATCTAACTACATAACTGCCACCATTAAAAACTGATAACAAAATGACAGATTTAATTATCTGTCATTGTATCACCTCTGTCACGAAAAGCTCCTCCTACAGCTTTCAGGTGAGGCGAGTTGAATTATTTGAGGCGTTTGAATTTACTAAAAGGAGGTGCATGTTTACTAGTGGTGCTTACCCAGTATCGTGGAACAAGTCTCCAGCAGCAGAAGTTAAAGGATATCACTCAATGTTATCTTAAAGTACCATTCAGTTTGTTAGAGTAATAATGAAATAATGAAACTGCAATACTTGGCTTTTTTGCTGTGGAGGAAAATCACTCACAAAAAGCAACACACCCATATTGATCACTTTAAAAGATGTTGAACTAATTCTAAAAGCACTTCAGACACTTCCCAAAGCTTTTATGTGTGTTTATAGTTTAAATCTATGCTGCAAATTGGAAAACAAAGCCATGTTTTCCAGTTTCATTGCTTTCTTTTTACTCTTTAGCTGCACAACTACTTGATGTCACATAAAAAAGGAATTACCATGATCAAGAATGCAAAGTTTATTCCTTATTAGCACGATCTCTGACTGACTCATTATTGTTGAGCGGCGGTGGTGGTGACTGCTTGCTCCTCATGCTCCTGCCGTCGGTGGCGCCCCTCGATGTCTCCGTCACAAAGAGCCGGGTCACCCAGACAGAGGTGACGATGCGTTTGTACTCGTTCCTGAAATTCCTGTTGAGCAAACCGTAGATGATGGCATTCAGGCAGCTGTTGAAGTAGGCCATGAAGTAGCTTACAACAAAAAGCCACTCTGGGATGTGTGAAGCCACGTGAGTTGGATCTATCGCCACCGCTAGACCTATCAGGTTGAGTGGAGCCCAGCAAATGGCAAACAGAACAAATACTACAAACATGGTGATAAAATTTCGCAAGTCACTGGGTCTGAGGCGAGGGCTGTCTTCAGTCTTCACTTTGCGTCGCACCTGAAAAAGATAAAAGAAGAAACACATTAAAAGAATACATTAAACTTCACTGATAAAAAATTTAATAGACTTACGGACATATCTAGCTTTGCAGTATAAAGCATTTTTTTATTTTAAAAGTCTAAAATAATAAAAAAGTATTGTATTGTGGTAGACCAACAGACATACATACAACATAAGACAAAACAGAAACTTCACCAAAAATGACAGATGATTGGACTGTTTATTGTTAACTTTACAGACTTGATCTTTGTCAAAGGGTATGTTCTGGCCAGGATTGCTGATTTAATCACTTTTTGTGAAGGAGAGTTGAGAAACTACAACACCAAAGGAAAATAAAGTCATCTAATCACAGTTGCATTTTTTTGTTTTTCCAAACTAACCAAAAGTTAAAAAGATATATAATTTAAGGAATATTCATCTGAGGCCAAGCAGAACCCTGGCATTTTCCTTTAATACCAAATTAGAAGCAGTGTATAAAAGAGTGAATATGAAACTTGTGTATCGATTTGATCACGATAGCGTCAACCTGTTCTGATACCAAGGTGATATCATTTTTTGATTGAACTGTTACCAATAATGGAAGGATCCTGTGCTTGAACTGTCAAACCTCCATTTACAGGACAAACCATTACCTTCTTAGTGACAGTAATCATGTGACAGAAGATCTGTAAATGTTTGGCCTACATGCGAACACCAGCATGCTGGGGGGAAGCTTTCAGGAAAGTTGATATGAACAGAGTAAAAACTGACTTAGAATATAAAAGAATTAAAGGTATTGAAAAGGCTACTTTTATCAGGAGAACTATAAACATACAGCCTAATAAAATTAAGGTTCTTTGTAAATTATTGGAAACTGATATTTATGTTCCCTGTTGAATTAAGGGAGTGTTTACACCGGACTCTTTTGGTCTGCTTCAACCTGAACAGCACTGTTTCCCTCTTGTGCAGGTTTCAATAAAATGGTGGTCTTAGTTTGGATACAACAGACTCTGGTGGGATTTGCTTCAAATGTTAACATGAACCGGTCTCGATCTGACCCAGTTACATGAAATATATCACTTTTTGGACGATGCCCCCGAGAAAGCTCTGTAATTATGCTGAAAGTAATAAAGTCTCCGCCTGACAATGATTTTGCAGCTATAATACGAATGTTACAAATATTTAAAATAGATATACTGTATGAGGACTTTGTGATCCTTTTGTGATTTTAATTCTCTGTTACTCTAACCATTACTGTCCAATGGGAGCTATGAACCCATTTTTACAGTTATAGTTAACTTCCAAAACAGTTGAAGTGGAAGCAAACTACCTTAGTTCTTAGTCTTGGTGCAAACCCATACCTGATTGAGTGTAAGCTACTTTGTTTTGAAAAAGAAAAAGGGGGGGACTTTTTTTGGAAAGTTTTACAAAGCTTTTCAAAGAAAAAAAAAATCTAAATTCATTGCAGTAACTGTGTTGAAACATGGTTTAATAAAGACATTGTTTTATAGGGTCCAAACACATATTGGGAGTGGCGGCCTAGTGGTTAGGACAGGGGTCAGCAACCTACGGCTCCACAGCTGAATGCGTCTCTTTAGTGCCCCCCTTGCGGGTCCCTGGTTTGTTTATTTTAATATGCTGTGCAGGAGGTTAAACAGACATTCATTATGCTTTCCAATGCTGTAAACATTTGTATAATAAATACATTTAAACAATATATGTAAACATTTATTTCAACGAACATGTCATAGCCATTGAAATCACTGTTCAAAGCCTGCAACACATGTCTGAGCACGGTGCGGTGCCAGGCAAAGAAAGTGGCGGGTGTGTCTTGGGCCATGGATCCCAAAGGGGAAAAAAGGAAGGTACCTGATGAGAACAGGGGATCCAAAGAAGAATGGACCAAATCATTTGCTTTCATATCAATGTGGAAGGATTGCCTGCATTTTTGCTTTGGCACGAGAATTTGTCAAATATTAAAAATAGTAATTTGGAAAGGCATTTCCAGGGAAGGCTAAATATGCAGCTGATCACAAAGTTGTGAGTGAGAGAAAGAATGCGATTGCAGAACCTCTGGATAAATTAGGAGAGCAAAGATAGATTTAAGAAATGGATTGCATCTCCAAACTCTACTATAGCTGCTAGTTTTGTTTTAAGCATGAAAAATCCATTCACAGTTCGAAAAGGTAGGGCTCTTCTGCAGGTATGTGAATTTTTTTTTTATTTTATCCCCCCAAATCCTCAAAATAAAAATAACACCAAGGAACGCTGGTGACGGAGGATGTTGGATTTTGGGCTTTGAGAGCACTGCTCTGATGGATGTCAGTTCCTGCTTGGTTCCTCGTAACTCAATCAACTCCTCCCAACAGAAACACGTCCACCATTGAAAGATTTCTTTATTTTTTTTCTGTAATTTCATCAATGCAACAAAACTGAAACTGCGCAGTGAAGGGCAGTGACGCAGCGTTCGGTGAAATCTATCACTGCTCGTCCCTCACCTCATGCTACTATGTGACATTTGCTCCAGGATAAACATTTAATCATTAATGCTAATTATATATTTAAGTCCCCGTAGTCCTTTTTTTATAGTGGTCTGATACACTTAGAGCCCGTGTTGCCATACAAGGCTTATAAAACACTTCTACATTTTTGCTGCTCCAGACAGATTTGTTTTTTGTTTTTTTGGTCCAGTATGGCTCTTTGAGCAGTTTGGGTTGCCGACCCCTGGGTTAGGGCATAGAGCTTGGAATTCTGAGGTTCTGAGTTTGAGCCCACTCCCACAGACTGCCACTCTGGGTCCCTGAGCAAAGACCCATAGCTCTGTATTGTTTTAGTGTAATGACAAAAAAAAAGGTTAAAAGAAATTGAAATTGGACAGAGCAAGCTAGATATGTCCATATTCTTTACACTTAAATTCAGCATCACTTCCTGATAGCTGTCACATAAAACCGCAATAACATACACCACAGTGTGTGGTGACAAAATGTGAAAACATTAACAGAGTATTCAAAATGTTAAAAGGCTACTGTATCCATACGATTCATTCTGAACTTTTGATTCCTACATTAATCCCAGTGGGATCTCATTAATCAAATTATATAGTTTTGGCAGCTAAAGGAAAACATGACCATTCATGTGTATGTGTATAAAAAAATTAAATTACTGCACATCATACAGCAACATTCTTTGTTACGTTTTAAATTTTAAAAATGGTTTTGAAACATACCTGAATGACAAGAACCCAAATGCGAAGGTAACAAAAGGTAACTACTGCGATGGGAACCAGAAAGTGAACCACTACCACCGCCACAGTGTAGGAACTGCTGACATTCTGGGCAAAGGTACAGGAGTAGACCCGTGGGTCATAGCGCAGAGAACCAACAAAGAAATTTGGGACGATGGCCACGACCGTGAGCACCCAAATTAAGGCAACAAACAGCAAGGTATTGCGGTAGCTGTACAGTCGGCTGTAGGAGAAGGAGTGGCAGATATAGCAGTATCTGTTCACTGCAATGCCTGTAATGTTGAAGATGGAGCCAATGACACTGAGACCCATAAGGAAACCGCTGACCTGAAAAGAGAAAAAAAGTAGGAAATTTTTCTTAAGCTTCATTGAGAGTGTGCTATAAAGGCATTGGGTTTTTTCACAAAGTAAAGTAATGACTGATGAGGCCTTACCATGCACTGAGTGTTTCCAAGGGCCCAGCCGTCATGAAAGAGAGCGTAGAGGACCAGGGGATAGGGAT
Source organism: Cyprinodon variegatus (assembly GCF_000732505.1). Lineage (NCBI taxonomy): Eukaryota > Metazoa > Chordata > Actinopteri > Cyprinodontiformes > Cyprinodontidae > Cyprinodon > Cyprinodon variegatus. The sequence goes on from NW_015150652.1 coordinate 396,324, forward strand.
AGAAGGCTACCACAAGGTCAGCAAACGCCAGACTCACCACGAACACATTACCTGGAGAGGAAACTTACAACATTGAGGTTATCATTTCCCAAGACAATACAGATAAGTCTTCATATTAACAGATTCTTAAATACATTACACAATTATCTCTGCACCTGTTCAAATGTTCCTTCCACCCTGCTTCAATTTATATAGAAAATTGCACAAGTGGTCAGAATTTATCAGGTGGGAGACCTGCAGACTTTCATGATTGTTTCTGGGTGTTAAAGATAAGCACATCCAACCTCAGTTCAAACCAATTTGCACTGCTTTGTCTTGTATCCTGCACCGTCAAAACCGAGTAAATACTAGATGGTTGCATGGGATGTGATTTTCAGCTAGCCTATCTCAGGACGCTCAGCCTTGCATGATTGTTGGCAGAGGAGGCTGAGATTACAAAAGGTTTGTGGCCTTTGCCCCACAGCAGATTGCCTCGCCCTCAACAAAGTTTTATCAGGACAGGCAGAGTTCGTGTTTTGACAGAGCGAGGCGAAAAGCATGTGGACAAAGCACTCAGGGCATACAGGTCTTTTTTCATCTAGCTGCTACCCAGCCTAATCCAAAGAGAATTGTTCACAAAATCCAGTCAGTGCATCAGGGAAATAGCACTTTCTTTTTTATTTTTTTTATATAAGCCTTTCATAAGCTTTTCAAAGAAAACCAGCAAAACCTCTATTTCCAAAATGTATAATTAGTTCCTTATGAGTTGCTTATTTATGAGTGAACCAGTCTATCAGTGGCCATATGACATTTAATCATATTTAAACAGTTGTGCACTATAGTAATGACATTCCACACTTTGCTGACACACTCGTGTCACCGCCAATACTGGCAGCTTCATCTACCTGTGTGTTTGTCCTCTTCCTTTTGTTTGTTGGGGGAGGACATGTTATAGCAGCGCGCAGCGGCAAGATAAACAACCCGATCAAAATAGCAGACTCTATCATTGGCTCACCTCCAAGATCTTTAGAGGTTATGTTAGGAAAGAACCTGAAATATAAGAACACTGCCTTCTTGATTACTTTAACACTTTCACAGCTGCTTATCTAACTATATAAAAGACAAACTGATTATGAGATATTTGGGCATGATGTTAATATCAACCTTTTTTATTAAAGGTTATTTAACATGTTCATGGTAATACATTAAATTAGACATTGTGTGTTTATTTAAGCTTTATATCTACAAGGTGGTATCTGCACTTTTTCAAGACCAGGAAGGTATGTTTTATAACTAAAAATACTGAAAAAAAATAAAGGATGGACTAATCATTAAAATCTAAATGACATTTTTAAATCAGGAACTTTTTATCAAGCTCAGATATTAATACCTTTTTGTGGTAAAATATGTGTCATGCTTAGCATGAGCCATTTTTAGCACCCACTGCATATTTTGTCATGTGCAGCCTCAAAAGAATAAGTTGCATTTTTTGTTGATTGAATCTGTTTTTTGCTAGGAAAATAAGCCTTTTTGATGATGTTCCCTGAGAATGAGAGCAAGCAGCAGCTCCCTTTCTGTACACTCGAGTTTACAGTGTACAGATGGAATTAACATTTTCTTAACACGAGCTGGATCTGATTCATTTGAAGTGATCAAATCAGAATTATTTAGAAATAAATATCTATAAATAACACTGTGTTTTACAGCTATTTAAATCTCAAAATTGCATCTATAGGATTATTATGTTTTCACTAGATTTTGTCTACTGTTCATTACACTGGCTAGTACACATTGTCTTGTTGAACCGAATACAACAAACTCAAGCAAGTAGAATATTCCAATAGTCAACTAAAACAGCCACTCACACCAAACTGAGAACCAGGCACACGCACTGAAGTAGGACTTCTTTTTCTCAATAGAATAGAAATTATTCTCAGCTGTAAAAGAATCTTTAAAAGCTTTCTGAAATTTTGCAGGAAAAACATTGAGCTCGTCCCAAATAATTGAATACTTGAAGCAATGTGGAAAAATGTAAGAAGTAATGACAACGCATAATGGCTGCCACAGATAAACACAAACATTAATTAAACACATGTCCAAGACAATGAGGAAGACAGTGCATCATGGCTGCACCAAGACCCTTCATTCTGATACAAGAAAAGAGCCTGAAACATTTAAATGCAAAAAATTTCATTAAAAAGGTTTCCGATGGAACAAGACAATTGACATTTAAAAAAAGAAAAAAAAAAACAATTGCATTGTCTTATTTCATGAGCATATGATCTACAGTAATTATCTTATTTTAAGAATAAAAATACTAATTCCATTGGTAAATCATCTTATTTAACTAGCCAAATTAAGGGTAAATACACTTAATTTAAGGATCTTTTACTTATTTCTTGATCATTTTTGCTGTGTTCTGCAGTTCCTCTTGATGGAGCTTTCCTCAGGCCCAAATTAGTTTCAAAACCCCTAAAGAATTAACAGATTAGATCTTTGTTTTCAGCACTTTGACCCTCCCTTAGAGTTTTTGTTTTCATATATTTTGTGAAAAATGCTTGAACTTATGATGTCAGAGAATATCTTAGTTTTGAAATCATGAATCCATGCCTCTAATAATAGAAAATTATACATTTTCTAACAAAATTTCCACCTTTTAAGAACAGAGAAAATCCAGATTGCTTTAATATAAATTTGGGAGTTTTCTGGTGGACACTTAAGACTCTGTTACCACTTTTCCTTTTCCTGCAAATGCCCCTAAAACTGTGTTGTATAAAATGAAAAATATATCACTGCAATGAAAAATTTTTACTCTACCACAAGTAACTTCAAAAATAATGATAATCTAAATTTAAAGTTCAAATAGAAAACACTTATAGTTTCTTATTTGTGTCATACTGCAGGCCTGGTGTCTCTCTCTCTCTGTCTTTGATATATAAAAAAATTAAATATATCACAAGTGAAAAAATGTCCAGCATTTTGGTGTTTATAGCATAAAATAATTCACTAAGATAGCAGACGACGTTAAATTCCTCATTCGGGCACGTGACCCACTGAGGGGCTGTAAATAATGTCATGATGTTAGTTTAGTCAATAAGTAGTCATTTTACATAGTGAGTCAATATTTATTCACCTTTTTGATGGAGTTATTATCCTTAAACAAATACGAATACGAAGCAATCAGTGTCTTAGTGGTTTTATTAATGCTCGCTGGTTTATTCATCGCTGCTAAATGACAGGGAAGGCAGTCCCTCTGTAACCCGATCGCAGCGAGCAGTCCAAGCACAGGATCCTTTCTGCTGTCCGGGTAGGGTAGGAAACATTGCCCTTTGGATATGGTTTTTTACCCGGTTCAGCTCATGTCTCCTGGCCAATCGGGTTCGAGCTGTGGGTCTCCGCCTATGGTAACTGTTATCCATCGTGGTTCTTGTTGTTCTGGAGCCCAGACCATAATGATATGAAAATCCGTCTGGAGCTGCCGCTAAACTAAACGCTGCAACTACCTAGGGTTCATTGTTTTATGAAATAAAATATTTTATAAAAAAAATTAACAATGCTTTGAATCAGCTTTTTTGCCATCAGGTACTTTATTAAAGCTATACAACAGAGAAAACAAGCTGTTAGCATTTTTGGTATACTGAATCCAACTAATGCTGTGAGAGTAGGATTGATGATAAAAGAATCTGTCAGGAAGTGATCCGAACATAGTTTGCTGTATCGTTTTGGGAGCCACAGATTGTCCGGTTGCTTTTTGTCTAACCTATTTACTTTCCGGATCGAAATTTGACGCAAAACCGGGTCCTTCGGATAATTAAACATTATTTTTCTTGATCTAATACCATTCCTACAATTGGCAGCATTACAAAACACCCTTTTAATGGAATTTCAATGATCCTTTCAGATTGCTTAACAATGCATGAAGTAGTGGTTCTATACAACCGCCTGAGGACTTTTGACTACGCTGACGTCACAGCTGTGTCTCTTCATGTGACTGCTCTAGAGAGCCAGCATACTGTAAAATTCTCTCGATTTTTATTACTTGGAGCACTTTTAGCATGATTTAGACCAGCCGCAAAGACAAAAGAAAGGATCATCTAAAATTTTAAAAACACAATAAAACTGCACTAGATGCACTCCTTTCTATTTTACTTTAAGGCCAACAAAACCCTTATGATCTGTGGAATTATGAAATTCAGTTTGTCTCTCATATTTCAAAGACATTTCACATTTATGAAGCCAAAATGATAAATTTCCTGTGTGACACCTAACTGCATAGGATATTTTGGATATACAGTACAGATAATCTAGTGATAGCTAGGAAATTATAGATGTATGTAATGTAATACGTAATGTTTTGTTTTGCAAGTGTGCATGACAATTTTCGCATGTTTAATTTACTCTTCTTTTTTTACCAACAGTTTCTGCTGTTTTCTTTTTTTAATAATTGAATTAATTAGCATCCTTTATCAGTAATTACTCTTTCAAAATTCACACTATTGGGGAATTTAGACCCATCAGTCGGACTATCATGCATGTTAGGACAGCAGGGGGTAGATGGAGGGCCTGGAGCAAACCCACACATACTTGGCAAAAACAGACAAAAAATAAATAAATAAAACAACTACACTCTATCTAAAAACCAATACATTTAACAAGTTGGCAGTATTTCATTTTCATTTTTGTATGCTGTTTCATTTTAAATTTAAGATGGCGCTGTTTCTCCCTGTTTCTTTTGTATTAGATACTATCTATTGGAAATAAACATTACATTGTCCTTGCTTCTCTCCTGCTGTATAACTACAAACAGCAAACAATTCACATTCCCATTTTTGCATCTTTGTTTAGTTGCAAAGTTAGTATTCAAGCCACTGCACATGAGCTGTCGGCTCTCCAAAAGGATGCAATGCCTTATTTTGATGTTGTATTTGTCAGGGGCAACAAACAACTACCTGATGTAACAGAGCTCACCTTGTGTTTCACCTGCCAGTTCATGAAAAGCTCATTTTCTGGGCAGCAGTTGTTCTCCAGAGGTGCAACTGATATTTCCAACCATCAGACTACTATATAATAATAATATTGGAAGATGGGCTCTTTGCGAGACTGCAGCATCTTGTACTGGTATAATCCTCTTAAGTATGTCAAAAGTGCATGAAGTACACAAGAAAATTAATTCATTGTAATTCTGTAGTCATACCACACTGCTTGTTTTTCTAATTTAAAAAAAAACATGAACATGAAATATCAGCTGAAAAATTCAGAATGTTATATAAACCTTAGAAGGAGGTATCACATCACTTTCTCCTATAAGCCTTTATAATAAAGCATCTTCTTGCATTTTGTGTTGGTAATTATACACAATAGTCTACTATACAAATAATCTTAGTTGACCTCAAGATATTTGATCAAATTATATTTTTTATCTGTCATTTCTGTTCTGCATATTTGCAACAACCTTTTTATTGGTCAATGTGCACATCAATATTGAGTGTTTGTATTGGGCTTGAAGTGAAGAGAGTGTGATCTGTAAAACACAATTTGAAAGCTCTATCTGAAAAACAGCCATTTTAATAAATTAAATAATTTATCTACATTATCCTTTAAAAAAGGTTTTTAAAATACTTTTTGAAAAAAAAAAAATAATATGTAAAAACCCATTTTGAGAAAACAGCAAACTAACTCTTAAAACCTTTTCTTTTGATTAATAACTTTTTCAAAGTTTAATTTCTGGATTTCATTTTTTTTTTTTTTTTTCGAATTTCGATTTACCAAATGTGTCTTTTTGCTTGCAACGATAATGGAATAAAGTCTGTCTACTCTTGTGTTGATTAAAACCCAAGCACAGCAACTAGAATCATAACAAAGTTTGCATTATGAGGATTGATAAACAAGTTTAACCTATAAAAACCCCAAACTAAAACAGGCGGTTAGGGGATAGAGAACAGTAACAAAGGATTATTTAGACTCTAACGACATGTTGGTTGTTTAGGAGGAATTGATAGAAAAAAATGTTGGGAACAAACAAAACCTTTTGTGTGAGTGGAGAAATTCAGGTGAAAGCAAAATGAAAGGCAAATAAAAACCTGTGGATAAAAAAAAAAAAAACTGTGGATACACACAGAAGTAAAAAGAAATATACAGACCCAACATTATAATGGTGCACAAAAACTAAAGACTTGGAAAGGACAACAAAAACGTGTGCAAAGACAATAGGGGTGTATTGGTATGCCAGGAAAACAAAATAAAAAAACAAATCTTTTGGCTTGGAAAATGCTAACAGGTACTGGGATCAGGACAACAAATTCAGGTAGTAGGTTTGCTACAATAAATGCATTTTATGCCCAATGTATGGAAGAGCCTCTTTGATGCTATAGGACTGTTTCTATTCCAAAGGCCCTCCTTACCTAGTTGGAGTCCATGACATCAAGAGTTCTTTGAAATGACATTGGATTTTGATTGCCTCTACCAAATACTTATGCCCATCTTAGAAGCCCATGTGACTTTTATTAAATTTTAAACCTTAGGAGATTTTGTTGCGTGGATAGCTTTGTAACTTTAAACCTCTAGCCATATTCAAAGCTTCCATTTTTGTTACATTTTCAGTAAAATTTTACAAATTAAGCTTAAGCGAAAATTCAATCTGGAAGACTTTTATCAACTTCACCTGAACAACCTATAATGTCTCTCATTCAACTTAAGCCAATCAGCAACAGGACTGAACCTCCTCTGAAGCCAATAATCTTTCAAGATCCCCTTAAATTGGCTCCAGGACTAGCTTCTCTCTTCCACACACCAGCGAACTTTCACCCACCTTTGCCCCATCTCCTCAGCCTTTTCTGACTCTCAGACTTTTCTTAGTCCCACTCACCCTCTAGATTATTCCACCACCAGAGTACAGGCCCCGGGGCGAAGATTACTCTAAACAATTTCCTAGGTTACTCATTAAAGGAAATGTAAATTAAAACCTTTAGCCTGAGCACCAAAGATTTTATTTCATTTTTGGCAATTTCTGTATATCTGCTTCCATCTCCTTGAATCCCAGTCGACCTCGGGAGATGGCCACCCACGCTGAGCCTGGTTCTGCTGGAGGTTTCTTCCTGTTAAAAGGGAGTTTTCCTCTCCACTGTTGCTACATGCCTGCTCAGTGTGAGGGATTGCAGAGAGTCAGAGATTCCTCACAATCATCTGGTTTTCCTTAGATAAAAATATTGATCAATCTGACTGTGTTATCTTTATAAATAAATTGAATTGAATAGAACTTTTCTAATTGCAGCTTTTCTTTATGTGAGTCTCTCCAGGTGAAATGCTAGTGAAAGAGCTAGGGCTTGTGTTAATATTCTGGACGGGTCGAGGGGCAACAGAGAGACACACATACACATATAACCATGCATACACACCCTCACAACTTAGGACAATTTAGACAGAGGGACCAATTAACCTCACAGTTATATTTTTGGATGGTGGGAGGAAGCCGGAGTAGCCGTGCATGCATAGAGAGAACATTTAAACTCCATGCAGAAAGACCCCGGGCCGGGAACCAAGCACAGATCCTTCTTACTGCAAGGCAACAGTGCTACAAACTGCAACCCACAGTGCAGCCCAGCCCTATTCAGTTAATTAAATTTTTGTCTCTTATTATATCCTTCTAAGCTAATCAGACACACTGATGTCTCACATTATCTTTCAGGTAGTTAAGCTCCTTTTTATCAGTGTTAGCTATAGAGAAAGCACTTGTTAAAAATTTTAAAGCTGATGATTTTTTTTTTATTTAGGGACTTTTAATTCACTGGGGATTTCCTTTATCATTGAATAAATCCTCTAACACAATTACAAGTTATATCTTCCAAGTGGATGTGTCTGACTGTATATATTTAGCTGAAAAAACTCAAAAATCCGTGGGTATAAGAAAAAGTGTGTGACAGAAGTATACATCTGTTTTGGCCTGTGAATGATTTACCATGGTTACTTTAAAGGTATAATGGAGGATGCTCTTTTTCCAGTGGATCATCAAAATAAGTGGTCCACCTCATTGTCAAACATTCTGCTGATATGTTTACGTATAGACGTCCTACATGCTCGTCCCTATTTTCACTTACCGGTGGCGTGTCTGACGTGTAGAAAAACTGCAAATCTTCTTTTGAAAAGTAAGCTTGTATGAGCAATGCAAACAGCAACTTTTTAACAGAGCATGCACAAGGAGAAATGGGCTCTTGCATGCTCTTGCATGCATTTAATAGATGTTCCCTTTTGGGAGTACAGGGTTGTGCTTACAAATTCTTTTAAATGGAGAGGGCAGGTCTTTTCAAAATTTCGAAAAAATCCTCCACTATACCTTTAATTATAGATTGATAAAACTGTGTAATCCAGTACTACTATCTCTTTACAGTTAATTTGAATGTGTGTGTGTGTGAGTGGTGGGGAGGTGTGTGTGTGTGAGAGGGAGAGAGTGAGGGACTTGCTTTATCTTTTGGTGCAGTGACAGCTCTTGACATGTGATAAAGTGAAAATTATCTTTTGGTTTGGAAAGATTGCTTTTCATTTTACATGATTTTGTGCAAGGGAGCATGCATGACAAACTGAAGCAAATGAATGGGGGGGAAAAGCCTACCGTTACTCATGGTACAAAAATTGCAGACATGCAGATTTACACAGGGGAATAGATCAAATCTAGTTTTAGTTATTCTCAACTTGAGGTGGGCATTTCTATATTTTATTTTCAAGATTTGAGACTCAAATTTTAGATTTGTACGGAAAGAAAGTAATTCCATTGTTTTCCAATATCAGGTTTTTTTCAAAATAAAGGTAAACAGGTGAATCTATGAATCAATGAAAATTATTTCAGGGGATTTTTAAAAATATATATATATAAATTGGGAAAAATCAATATCTATCCATTACTCCATTTTATTCACTATGAGTGTTCATTTTAAAATCCTTACTTCACAAAAGTATTTGCTTAGGCCACACACCTGAAAGGCTACACACCCAAAAGCTAGAAAAGTGTCTAGCTGTAAGCTTATCTCACTGATGCCTGAGAAGCTGTTTTCTAGTCTAAGATGTTTGGTAAAGTAGGGAAACTTCCTTAGGTTCAAGGTTATTAAACATCCATCATGTTTTGCAAAGCTGTATGTGAAACCCTCACAGCTCTGTGCCTGAATTGTAAGTAGCTAGTAAGTTAATTAAGTAGTGAAATCCTTTGTACAACCAGAAAAAAGAGAACATTGAAACAGAGCGTATCTCAATTAATGTGTATGTGGTGTTTGGGTCTGTGGTACCTATTTTCATTACTGAGGGAAAATTATACAATTGATTAATATTTCAAATTCAGACTCACTGGCCTTGACTCACTTTCTGTGAAGAACATATATCAGAAAACTTTTTTTAATGACCACACTTCATACACCCCCTACACATTTCTATTACATATCAGATGTCCGGGTCCACTGGACCCGGGGCTAATTTAAGTGTGGAAACTGATGCTCTGTGTACCAGAACATCAGTAAAAAGAAAGAAGTTTTTGATAATAATGTGAGGGGAGATGATTCAGAAGAAGAGGATTCAGAATGTGAGGACCACATTTCTGAAGTTTCACAGTCTTACAGTGACCCTGAAGATGATGATGACAGTCAGTTCCAAATCGAAGAGGAGTCACAGGAATAGGCTGTCAGCAGCAAGGACCAACCCTTGAGCAGCCAGTCACATGGCAAAAAAATACAGTCAGCATGGGGCAAGTGAAGAAATGCCAAACGATTTTGAAATTGTATGGTTCCAAGAAAAGAGCCATCCCACAAGTGTTCCAATGTCGTATGGATGCAACAAGGACTAACACGAATGGCAGCTACTGACACAAAGGACATCAAGTCTTCTTTTGTGCTTTTAATCCCATATTTAATCCAGAAGACAGCTCTTGACAGCACTAATTTAAAAGGAAGAAAGTGGAAAGAAATGCGCCAAAACCATTTGAATGCCTATTTCAGGGTTCAGGGAGATTGTGAAACAAACTGTATGTATCAGGATAAGCAATAATTGAAAACCATTTACAGAAACTACTTTACCACAGTTGTTTAATATCGCTGTATGATCGTTTCAATGTAGGTAACAAAGCAATATTCTACTAAGTATAATGTAGCCATGTAAACCTGATTGTTATAAGGATGAAGCAATCTATTCAGATATGTCTATTCTACTAGCTTTGCTTACTTTTTGCTTCAAAAAAGGGAAGCTCTGAACTGTCAGTGAGTTAGATTTATTATTTTAAGTAAATTACTTTTGGGCTGCAACAAAAACATTAATATTTTTTGTCCCTTTGTATCAGTAACATAGCTGAGGGAAGTTATTAACACTATCCTCTGCATTTGCTTGAGTCTTAATTTCATGGACTACTTGAAGCTGATAGTCAATGGCTCTGCATGGTATCAGCTATTATTGCATTTATTGAAGTACATTATTTGATGCCTGTAGGTTAATTTAATTAAAACTACAACAATTTGCTGTACTAAAACTGTTTAGTCAACCTAAGTGCTTTTACATTATGTTCTAAATCAACTGTCTCTTGATAGTCTCTAAGCTGCTTCAAAGAATCATCAGCACAATTATGGTTCCTTAAATCTGACATAGCTTGAAATGTAAATCATAATAAATAAGTTAGAGTATGTTTCAAATTTATCTGGGGAAAAAATATTTGATGAGATCACAAATGTTGATGCTACCAAGTAGCACAGTAAAAGTACAAGTACAAAATAAAGTATGTATTTTTTTTTTATATCTGGCCCTTCAGATAGCAAAGGAAAAAATCATCAGAAAATCATCAGGAATAAAAAAAAAACAACTGACAGAGCATTGGGTTCATTTTGCTTCGGCTTCAAGGGGTAAAATATCTTTTGAATCATTCTGACAATATATTAGCCTTCCATTGCCCCATGCCCAATGTGAAATACTTTGATATATGTCTTACAGTAAATTTATTTTGCTTGGGATTTTTTTTTTTTTTACTTTTGTAGTCTTCAACTGGTCTGTTCTCAAATTGTTCTCAAATAGTTTTTTTGTTTTTTCTTACCAGTTGAACATTGTTTAACTTTGCATGTAGTTGGTTATTGTTGTCTATTGTTTATTTTAAAACTGATGCTTTATAATGGTTCACTCACACCGAATGCTGAGGTGTCTAGAGTCATTTC
>NW_015150652.1:408199-409295 GCF_000732505.1 Cyprinodon variegatus
TAATAAAGTCTTGTACCCATTCAAGTTTAAAGTCGTAGGGAAACAGCTGTTCTAATCGTTGCATTTCCGAATTCTCCCGAGTGGTGCCCGACACTGGGACGTAACTCGGTTGTAAAATTAAATGATTCTTATTTCAACTGTTGGGTCTATTAGCTGCGGCATATGAATCAAGATGCTATGACCGAGGAAATTTGATTGACAGATGACCGTTGATATATGATTGGCCAAATTTAGGTGTACAAGCTGACGTATAATTAACTGGCCTGCATAAGATAACGAAAACAAAACACTGATTTTAAGACAGGATTTTTTAAAAATAGAAATTTTCGAACTTTTGTGACAATATCGTCTGATTTATATACATGTTTAAGCCAGAATTATTTGACATTCAAATATGACTTCCCTACAACTTTAAACTTTCAACAATACCTCATTGAACAGGAGAAAAATGTTACCTCTCTTGGAAACGTTTTTGTGCAAACATAATGGATCTCTGCACATCTTTGAACTCAACAGTTTGGCTGTGCTGTAGGTGGTGAAGGTTGGATGTGTTAGTTTGGGTAATCCTGACAGTTTCCAAACAAACTTTGCATTTCGTGTTCTCTAGCCATCTATGGCGTAATTTTGGTGCCACCGAACTGAGCATGCAGAACAATGTGCATTGTCTAAACTCGCACACCTTCACTCATAATAAGTCTGCCTCACGCTCAACATTCACAACTTCATCACAGATCTCACTTGGCTCCACAGGGTTAACGGATGGAATTTCGTTTACAGCTTGTTAGATGCTTCTTCATTGGGCTCATCCGTCATTCTCTTTGTTTACGCTTCCAGCTGGATAAGTGGAGTCACGTGATTAGACACATGCTGCAGTGTCTTAAAGGGGAAGGAAATACCAGCCACCAGTGCACACAGGCAAAACGGCAGAATTAAGTTTATTTCTTTTACCATCATGGGAAAATTGTCGCAGGATATCGTAGTGAATGATAGTAACAGTAAAAATATGGTTTATCGCCTAGCCCTAAGTTCTAGTAAAGAATCAGAATCCCCATATATATATATATATATATATATATATATATATATATATATATAT
>NW_015150652.1:409370-423604 GCF_000732505.1 Cyprinodon variegatus
ACAGCAATGTGAATATTAACTTGATGATTTACATTTAATGTAAACTTTGTAGGTAAGATAAATATAAATATTGGACCATGGTATTAAATAGAATGAACTACTGTATATGTTTACCCATACAAGCAAATGGATCTGTTCAATGGGTCTGAGTCAAGTTTGTAAATAAGCAAACCCTCACAAGTACAACACAGACCAATTGCAAGTGAGTCTGTTGGCCACTTTCTTTCATTTTTTTCATATTTTACACAGCCAGTGCAAACCTCAAGATTATAAAGTATTTTGGTGATACAATTCTTGGGAGAAACAGGAAAGCTGAGACTGTCCCAAATCAGAGTAACAGTGGTTGTCAGAACCTGGAGAAGGAACTCCAGTATTTACCTAAATGCTACCAGAATTTTAGCAATTTGAGTTACAGTGTTTTTTACCAACTCATTTCATTTCACATGCAGTGCAAATTTCAATTTAAAAACTTTGCCTTGTAAACAAAATTCAGTTTGAACTGTATGATATTACTTCTTTCATTTTGTTAGGCTGTTACAATTTAGACTGGTGCTCAATGTTCCATTTGTAATGTTATCACTCTTCAGCACAACCCACTGTGTTCTCAACTATCTTTTACTATTTATTTATTTTATTTACACTTTTAATTCCATATTTCTATAGTTTTGACAAGGAATCAAAACTAGTTTGAAAACCACCAAAAAAGTGACAATGATAAAAATGATCATACAGTAGATGTCATGGGAAAAAAATGACTTGACATGGGCAGCCTGAAACTTTACTGTAAACTGCCTAAAATCCTCCATCTTCATTATCAAGACAGTTTTTTTTACACACATATATGCAAATATAACTTGTGGCTTACAAGATGTGTGGAGACAACTCATATGGATTTAAAAACCTCATGTATGTTTTGGATTACGATGATGTATAAAATTCCATGTCAGTGCGCTTTTTACACCATGTTTTTTTCTCCCAAACTGTTTACATTTGATCACTGCTGCCCTAAATGGAATGGAAATGTTAATTTGCTGTCTTAAAGCTGTACTAAATGACATTTTGTTTTACATACACTCTGTGTATACAAAATGACAATAAAAGTTGTCTAAGTTTAAGTCATGATTACGCTTGATAAGTCATGAGCAATAGCCTTAAGCTAAAAGCAGTGATGTTACAGGTTTGAGAGCAATAGCAATACAGTTTAGATTTGGATTATGCCATAACAACCTAAAACAAAATACATGGAAATGGGTTGAATTAGGACAGGCATCTGGTAAAGAGATTTGTTTGGAAAAAGATAAAAGAAAATACGTAATACTGAGTTTAATCTCCTGCAGCAGTTTGTAGAGAACAGTAGAACCAGTTATTTTAGTTCTGCGACCCATCTTTCTTTAAATTTTTATTCACAATGGACATATAGGCTGTTCCTGAAGTAACATTTGGACAGCTCTTCATATAGTTATTCATGTGTACATAATTACATACAGATTTGTTGACTGAAACATAATTCTCTTTAATATAAGTAATGCATGAATGAGTATAGTATTAGACAATATTAGAACAAAAAAGTGGTTTTCTGAGTTTTCACTCCATTCTTGCAAACCATTCCCCAAGAGACAAGATTGCAATGATTTTCCTCTCATTAGCTTTTCCTCATGTCTTTCCTGTGGGAGGACATGCTAGGCAGATTTGCCTTGTTTGCATTTAAATCTGTCTTAGGGAAAAGGATGCAGGCAAAAAATAGGCAATGGGTTTCAGAGGGAGTGATGGGGAAAATAATGGTCTGGCAACAATAAAAGCTGCTTTTTCATGCTGAAATGGTAAAGGTTAAAAGTGTTGAGCCAGCCTCACATAAGGAGGGTAAACAATACAATCCCCACAAGACATGACCTATACTTTCAACTCTGTTACTATATAATGAAACTGTCGTATTAAGTAATTTCTGCAATTGAAGTAATTTAAAGAATAAGAGAAAAGAAACAGAAGAGACAGTATCTAACTGTGTCTGTAGATTTTAATGAACACACCTGCCACAAAGAAAAGTAGAATTAGGAAGACTGCAAAACATTAAAGGAGATTAAAAGTGTTCAGGGAATAGCACTGTTAGCAGTTAAGGAGAGACCAAGAGGGGGCTGATGAGAACAAACACAAGATGAAAAGGTAATATTCCCTTTCTTACAGTGTTGTAGACAAGGCAATAAACAATCCTGTCATCAGCGCTATACATCATCCTTTGTGCAGTGCAGGTCTGTCCGTGTGAGCAGCTTTGTCCTTTCACAGCAAGCCCACTGCCCAACCATATATATATATCAGTCTTCATCAGACTACTTTTCACCTCTTTCACCTCTTTTCTGGCAGCTCCCTCTGACTTCTCTTTCTATTCTTAATCAAAGACATTAAGTTTACAATATTATGAATCACTATTAATCTCTATAAGACATTTTCTTCCTCAAACTTTCTCCACCATAGTTTTTGCCTCTACAGAGGTGAAATGCAGTCTCAAGATTGAACTCCCTTTTGCTTTCAAAGCTGTGTTTGGCATCGGTTCAATAAGTTGTCAAAAATATTCCTCAGAGGTATCATGACAAGAAAGATTGTCATATCTTGCAGTTTGTGAACTACCAATTCATGTTTAGGATCTACTATTTGTAGCACATTCTAAATGTGCCATATTGATTATGAGGCAGTTAATGTGAGTGCTAATGATGTAGAGGAATTGTGATAATTTGTGAGATGGTGCAAATTCATAGCAGGCAAAAAGCCTGCAATGAATATACATCCTACACCAGCGGGTTCAAACTCAATTCCTCAAGAGTTGGTATTCTACAGCTGTTAAATCTGTTTCTGCTTCAACACACCTCACTATATAAGCTCATTAGCAGAACTTGATTGCTGCTAGAGAGGTAGTTTAGCTCTTTGATTTAGGTTTTTATAGCAAAGAGAAGCTCTAAAACTTGCAGGATACCATCCCTCAAGGATTTGAGTTTTAGACCCCTGCCTTATACCACTATCACAGGACATCCTACATATGTTTTCAATCTTCTTTGTTCAATATCAGCAAGCAATTGTGATCCATAATTGAGTTTTGTTTTGTTTTGTGCTGTTATTTTAAATCTATCTAATGCTTCATGATGTTTTGTTTTCAGACATGTTTTTTTCACTTTCCTTAACGGTAACAAAGAATCCAATGAGATACTGTTCTCTTTTTGATCAAATCATATGTGTCTGCTCATTCTTCTCTGATTTACAAAGTGTTATTTTGTACATATCCACAACTCCGTGGATATCTTTTGTTTGCTTTTATACCATTTTCTTTAAATTCAAGAGAAGTGCTTACATGTCCCAGTGGACCAGCAGTTTTTTAAATATTCACACATAACCCTCTGGCCCAAACAACCTTTCTGTGTTCAAAGAGTTGAATACCTTTTGACTTAATAATTGATGCTTAGTTTGAACTTCAGAAAGTTGTCAGTACCACACCTGGATGCCAAATGCATTAAGTTGCTTTATTATGATTCACTGGTGCTATCAATTTGTTAATATGAGTGCATACAATAGTGGCTAGGGAGTGACAGCCTAAGAAAAGACAAAACTCCTGCATCCTGAGACTTTATGATGATGGTCAGTACATGTTTTCACTCAGAAATGGACCTGAATTGAGATTCCTCTTTCAACTATGAGAAGAAAATTACCATAAAATAGTTCTTTATAGCCCTCTTGACATATGAAAGGACTTCATAGGAGAGGTGAAATGGTAAGAAAGTTTGACTCTGTCTGTAGAGTTCAGTACATGTCTACTGAAAGTGAATAGTATTTATCACCTCAGGCAAAGATATAGTTAGAGCCTCAGCAGCAGCAAGGGCAAATATACCCAAGTGCATGAGTTCAAGTGTGGTTCTTATCCATTAGTTATTGCATTTCTATTACTTTTCCCAACCATTAGATCTGGCACACACATTTGTCTGACCCTCCAGTATTTCCTGTCTAACGTTAGTGTGGTTTGAGTTAATTGGTGCAAACTCCCCTTAGGTTACATTTTAATTTTAAAAAACATGAAGGAAATCACATTCTTTGGATTTTACCATATTCATTTACCTGGAAATGTCTAATTGAAACTACCACCTAAAAATATCAAACAGAGGAATGTGCATTCAAATGGGCAGTCATTCAATTACAAAAACGTACTTTTTTGTATTTGCCTTAAGGTAGAAAACTAAATAATTACAAGACTATAGTCAAACAGCCGCCACAGCATTTCAAGTAAAGCTGAAATTAAATCTGGTGTAAAATAGCTATTACTTTAATTATTTCTACATTATCTGTAGCAGAGTTTTTTTTTCTTTTAAATGCCACCTTTCCCCAAAGAAACTGGGATTTAATTATATTGTATAACTAATAAAATATTCTGTTATGATCAGGTTAACATTGAACAGGTAGATTTACTCAGCTAAATTTTAAGTTTAAGTCTAAGTTCACATGTTTGATGACAATACTTTTTTACCATGACATTTTTTGTTTCTGCTATAATGTGCTATATTGTATTTAGTGCCCAAGACTGAGTTGTTTTAGTCTGGTAATCGTCTAACTACCGAGAAATCTCAGTCTGACTACAGATGCAAAAGCACAATATACTTTGGAAATGATTTTTCCAACTTTGGAAATTTTAAAGGGCATCATTATTTTTCCGTATCTTTCATAGGCTGTGTCCAAATACCACCATGTAATTGGTACAGATGCTTTAACGGTCAAAGCAGCACCTTGCTGGAAAAGGTCACATTGACATGTAACAAAAGTTTTTGGCCATTGGCAATGTTTTTTCACTATTTCAATTAGACTGCACAACCTTTCAGCAGGTAAAAAAACATATTTACAAGCGGCCATTTGAAAGACCTCTATTTACCTTGTAGGGACGTTGTATTTATCATGTATCCTTCACAGCTTTTGGCCATTTTAGTAAGGTGTGTTAAAAGCTCTAAAATACAACTACTTATTGCAATAACATGATCTTACACTACAAGAATGAAGAAATTGCGTTAAGAAATAACAGATTTTAACTGGCATCCCTACTGTTAATAACTTTCAATAACAGTCAAATGGACATGATTTAGTTTTCTTACTAAGGATAAGGAGCATAAATAAGGAAAGATATATGACCAATTCCAGCAGAAAATTCTTTTTTTTTCAGACTGTCCAGAGTCCTGGTTTATTGCTTATGCCCTCTTCTGCTTTATTTTTAACATAAAAGAAAAAAGCTTGAAGAATCTGAACTTTTAGTTAGCTCTGAGATGATGTGGGCTCTGTTACCTTTATCATGTGTATGTTTCTGCAGATCTCTGGATGGCCCTTTAAGGTCGGCAAGTGTTCTTAAACCCCTGTTATGTTACTGAAAGTATTACTTAGTCACAGAAACACTCACTGGAGGCGAGTGTGTAGGAGCTGTTGGTCGGCTGCTGCTTTGAACCCTGCCTTCCACAGAAGCTCTGCTTTTAGCTGGCTCCTTCAGGTCTTTTTCACTGTCTCAGTCACTTCTCTTTATCACCTAATGTCACCATCTGTTTACAGTATACAATATCTTCAGTAGTCAATATAGTCTCAGTTATAAGCGGCATTTTATTACTAAAGAGAGGTGTTTAAGTGCAACGCAAGTAGTTGTGTGTCATCTATTGCAAGATGATGAAATACGCAGCCATTTCCACTGTGGGAACATAAATCCCTATAACTTATGTAAACACGCTGACACACACAGACCTGCACACAAGTGCCTAGATCTTACTGCATAAGATAAAATAATACAAGCATGTTTTCACTTTGATGAGATTTTGGTTGTATAAATTTTTAAATCAGTGTTTAATCCCTTTAAATAACACATTAATTTGCTTTATATTATCCCAATACTGCTCATGTTTGCTTTAAAGGTTACATATGCAATACTGCAAAAAACAAAAGAACCTAGCACTCTGCACTCTGATTAACTGAAAGTTACTGCCTGGCAACTCAACTACGTTTCAGGCAAATATTTAAACCAGGTGTAATTGTTAAAACAAATTAGTTCCATAATGACGGAGTGATTTAAATCACGGTCAGTCTTGCATAAAAATAAAAGGATGATGAGCAAAATAAATGAGCACGCTGAAATTATACAGTGTATGTAGCACTTGTATGAATAACAATAAGATAGACAATAGCAGTAATATATACAGTAAAATTACTGTATAAGACACTGCATCTGCAACACATATGGAACAAGATCTTGGTAAAGATCTTTTTGTTTTGCTATAATCAATAACAGGCTTTTAATACAGGTGTGACACAATAAAGTAAAATATCATTAAAAAAGTTTAATTGAGAATTGCAAATAAAAAAATTAAATCCGGATATCAATTCATTGTCCACGGGACAACAGTTTGGGGTGTTTATTTCTGATAATGTTGATTATGCTAATTAAACATTTAATACAAAAAAATATGATCAGTACAAACTTGTCGTGTTGTCCAAAATTGTCATTTTGCACAAGACGCAACATAAATAATAGTCCAGCAGATAGTCATTAACACTCTCCACAAAAAGGGTAATCCCAATCACGTTTTTGAAAATGATCTGTAATATTATCTTTGAATTTATCTTTAAAATTTGCAGAAATGAAAGATCTGAAAAGTACAATTCTGTGTGGAATGCATTTCTTTGGCATGATTTACACCTTTTTTTTTCTGATGACTAGAAGAAAAGAACATTCTACTTGATTGAGATCCATTTGTATGCAAATCTATAGGTAACGCTGAATAGCTCTTCTTAAACTGTAACGCAGATGCCAACCATCTCTTTTGTGTAAGCATTCTAATGTGTTGGCTGTGATTTATGCCCTGTCTTTCTGATCTCACTTTCAGCTAAGTAAATGTTTACATGCTGAGCCATATCACAGACAGAATGCTGTGCTTCTGTGTGGGCATACGAGCAACTGGGTTAATTTACTCACACGTGTGCATATAATGTATCTACCACTTCACTGCAGATACAATACACTATTCAGAAAATTATGTGCAGGATGTGGAAAAGAAACTTTCTTAGCATTGGTCTGCAGTTGTCTACATTTTACTGGATTATTTTGTATTATTCATGTTTGTGCTTGTTAAACCCTAATAATACCTGCCTATTATGTGTAAAGGCTAATGTTTTCCCAAGCAGTTTAACTAAGTATGAAAGTCCTCTGGTAGGATAGAAAGTTACCATCTTCATTATGTACATAAAGATTTGGGAATGAAATGGGAGCACAGAATGAATAACTCTTAACAGCGAGCTCTCTGTCTTCATGCATTTGGACTGTCCTTGATCTAGAGCACTGTGTAATATCTTGATATGGCTGCAGCCAGTGATGTCTTCTTATGCTGCGTTCACACCGGGGGCAGCTGGCGCGACAGAAGCAGCGAGTTTACATGCAAAGTCAATGGTTGACGCGCGTCAAGGCGCAGCAAAAGGTCCCGCGGCGCGTTTCGAGAAGCAAGCGCAGCGCGTCTGAGCAGCTGAAGCAGCGCGTCGGGCGCGTTTTGGCATCTGACGCGCGTGACGCGCCGCAAACGCGTTGCTGCTCGAGATGGAAAAATTGAATTTTTGCTGCTCGACGCGCCGCGTCAACCAATCAGAGAAGCTGATCTGGGAGCTGGCTGGGAGAGAGACACAGCGCTGATGACACAGACTGCTCTGATCACTTCTCTTAAACAGTTTATTAACGCATAATTAACTTAAAATATATACATCTGCCGGCAGAATATGTTCGCTTTTATTATTCTGGTGCTGCAGATCGGATTATTTAGATGAAAAACACCTACCAGCCACCGCGGTAAACCGCGAGGAGGCGACCCGGCCAGAGGCTGCTGATGAATGGATTCCTTCTGTCGGAGCACCGCCGGTATGTGGGGGTCTGAGCGGCTCCGACAGAAATAACATTGGGAGGCAGGATTGTAATCTGGATGAACTGACTGCACTGATGAAGTTTTCAGGTGTATTTTCTCACTTAAAAACATATTAAAACTACTTTATTCCCACTGATCACAGCAAATATAGCTGCAAGGCAGAGAAAGGATAGTGAAGCTCCGCCCAACGCGCGTCAGACACACTTTTGGACCGCGCAGCGAGAGCAGCAAAGCTGCTTCAGACGCGCGTCAGAATTCACTGGTACAAGCAGCAAAAATGAAGCAGCAGACGCGATTTTGCTGCTTTTGCTGCCCCCGGTGTGAACGCAGCATTATTTACAAATGTGTGATGTGCTGATGTAGCAGGGGAGACACTGGAGATGTATAAAATGCATCATTCTTTGCTGAGTCGGGAGCCTCTGTAGCTGTAGCGTGTCTAATGATCGATGAAATGTAAAATAATAGCAGTTACACGTAATAATATGTTGAGACTCCAAAAGAGATCTGATTTTTAAGAAATGGATGCAATCAGTTTGTCCGATTGGAGTTGCCATATGATGACGTCATAGGAAGGGGCAAGCGAGTAGATCTGATACCTATACCACCGGTAACCCAAGCGCTTTCTCTGGTCTGAGTATGATCACAAATTCTGTCAAAATCTGTTGTAAGTTAATACATAAACCTTACAAATTAATATTTAAAAACTTTGTTCCGAGTGAACTCTGCTCAGGAAAGAATCGGAGAGAGAAAGCTTAAAGACGTAAACATAGAGCTCTACTTTACAATATAATTTCCATGTAAAGAAATAGCTTATTTCAAAACTCAAACAATTGCCTCAATTATTGAAAACATACATCTAAACAACATAAGAGAATGAAAAAACCTCTGATAAACAGGATGATTAGAAATTCTTTATAGAAGTAATTTGAAAGAAACCAAATGCTAAAGTTTCAGGTGGCCCTAGAAAATCTGGTGGATTGAGTAATAGGAACACAATTTTCATTTTAGATTAGACACAGGCAAAATCAGGCTAAAGTCTAAAAACAGAGAAAAAAAAACCCAAAAAACTTTTGTTATGTACTAAAGCATTATTGTAAAGCATTGAGGTGATAAATGGTTCTGTAGTATGTGATATTTGTGGCTCAATTACCACATTAACATGAGGACAAAATTGTTGGTACTCCTTGTCTAAGGAAAAAAAAGTCCATAATGGTTACAGAAATAACTTGAATCTATCTATCTATCTTTAGTAGAATAATATGATTGTCATTTATTATTACTTTTGTCAGATATATGCTATTTCTGTGACCACTGTAGGTTTTTCTTTAATTAAAAGAAATTTACTAACAATTTTGTCAATGTGTGTACATGAGGTGGAACTAGAGGACTAATATCAGAGAGAGAAACGCTGAAGTGATTTATAAAATAAATCACACCATTTATGAATTCATTGGCATAATTATTAAATCAAAATCTCTCCTTTTTTTCTGTTGCTGCAGCTTGGACAAATTGCTCCACCATCTGATGTCACAATGATGAGGGATTGGCCTTCCACATAAGGTATGGCTATTCCATAATTGGAGGCTTGTAAGGGCATGTTGCTATTTTTTGCAGAGGCATGTGCTTTGGGGTTTATGCAAGACAAGCCACGCTCTGCTTGAGTTAGTTAGCATATGTACAATCTCGGTGGAGTTATGATCCACTGCGGTGGAATGATAAAAAGCTTGTCAGGTGAAGAGGTGAGTCAAGGATTTACAGCTGGTAGTTTTATTCCACACAGAGAAACCCCAAACCCTCAGCGATGGCTGTGTTCTGCGATGCAGAATGTGCATCAAATGCATAGTCCATTTAAGTTGGCTTCCTTTTTAGTTTTAGTTTGTACAATATTAGAAACAGACAACTTAAATACCACTTGGGTATGTAGCGCCAGCCATATCATTATGAATATCCAGCCAATTTTTCAGAAAACTGTCCCTTAATACCATTTTGTCACGTTACATCAAGTGGTACCTTTTAAAGAAAACAAAGGAAGCCATTCAGAATACCTGAAAGTGTGACATACATTTGTATTTAGTTTCCAATACTTAAAACCCTGAAAAATGTCCTGTACAAATAATTTAAATATAGATTATCGGATTAATAAAAACTTATCACTTTGTCTAAATTCTACATGGCTTTTACTCTCAGTATAAGTATAGTTTTTCTGTGAAAGCATCAGATAATTTTAAGACGCCAATACTGAACAATACAAATCTGCAGTGAAAAGTTTCTTAACAATATTCCAAGCATTGGAATCTTGCACAATTTTAGTTTAGTCTATCATACAAAAGTGGATGGAGAAGTGCAAAACTTTAAAATCTATAAAGACAAGTCTATGAAACACACATGAAAACTATTGAGGATTAAAATAATGAAATAAATATGGTGTTTATACACGAAAGCATCATCCAGCCTTTCACAAAGCAATTTAAAAGTCCTAATCAGAGTTTGCCAAAAGCCCTGAGGAGACAGATCATTTATATAATAATACTATGTAGTTAATTACTATCTAATATCTAAGATCTAACGGTTAGCAGGGGAACTGGAATCATGATGTTGGAAGTGATGAGATTAGGTGGTAAGATTTAGTGAAGTATAAAGTTGCAAAACTAACCCACAGTAGGTACTGTGTGAGAAGAACTGAAACATAAACTGATTGGAGAAAGAGAAGAAACTAAAGTCTAGGAAAACATGGTTTAACAATGGTAGTGCAAAGACATTACTTTTGTGAGGAGGTACTTTCAACAGATGGAAAGGTGAATAAGTTGCATGACACCTAGACTTGATCAATCAGTGAAACAGAGCAGATGAGACAGAACCTAAACAGACAAGTGACAAAATAATCCAACTGAACCGAAAACTACAACTTCATATAATATGAGAATATAAGGCATTACAGAAATGGCAGAACACACACAAACAAACAAACAAACAAAAAAAACTCATGGAACACCAGAAATATTAAGAATGCCAAAATGGTCAAAGCACAAAATCAAGGTAATACCTAAACTCCTAGACCAAAGGTATTTCACTTTTTTCAGTCTGGACCCAGCAAGGTCCTCCTTGCCATGTCTAGAGGTGGGTTAATTTTTTTGTGCTGACAATGAAGAATTAATCTGTCAAGCGTTAAAGGTTTAAATACTGATTTTGGCCTGAAAATATACAGCAAAATAAATAAAGCATATTTCCACAGTAGTCAGGTTTTAAAGGCAGTGGTAATGGTAATTAGTAGTAATTGTAGTTGGTTAGTTTGATAGCGAGATTGTGTTGGTTTGAAGAATGGAATATATATTCTTCAAACAAACACAGTTTAAAGACTTAAAGGCCATTTCACAATTAACAAGAATGTAAGTATGCACTCATGTTCTAGCTGAGTATATTCTAGAAAAGAACACAGCAAGTGTCGACTCGGGAGAATGGGAGCATCTGTGTCAATTGGAACAGAAGCGTACTTGTGACATCAGCACACGCGACACTCGTCTAGACCTGCATTTCACCTCCTGTTACTAATAATCTCTAGATAATAATAGATTATTACAAATTTACTAGTGGGGGATTAATGATTAAAACAGTCACATAAACATAAATGAAATTAGATACAAACAAACAAAAAAAAAAAAAAAAAAACATCAGAGTTGGTGGAGCTTCACCCACGACTATGCTGGGAGAGGAGAACAACCTCCGCGGATTTTGACTGTTCTTGGTCTTGTATTCTTGTCAACTGGAACAGTGCTGGGGCTGAGTCTCATGACATTTCACGAGCACATGAGGACACACAAATAAGAATATTGAGAAATGGCCCGTCTTCGTTGTGGCATGGGGTTCCTTAGATGAGGAAGAGGAAGAGCGTGAGGAAGGGGGCAAAGAGGCAGCGGTGGGCGTACAGCAAGGGTAAGGCAAGGGAATACTGCTAGCGGGATGCCTGGAACCGAGGAGGCAAGATTTGAGGCTGTCCAAAGGGGCTGGAGAGAGTAAACTGAGTTATTTATCAAGAAAATTATTTGGTGTATGTCTTCATTGTCGGTGTGATTTAAATAATTCTAATTCAACATGTTTTATTTACAACTCTTAGCGCTATATGTAGTAAAGTTACTGCTGTCAGCAGTTTAAGGAATAGGCTGGTCTTTGATTAACATCAATCTTCATTAGCTGTGAAATGTCAGGGACATTGCCGAATTAGTGTAAATGCTAGAGAGTAATAGCATCGTTTAGCATGTTGCTGTCACCTGTTGTTCAATACAGTTTCAATTCAACTCTTTATACCTGCCACTGTCTAATTTGAGCATACACCTGCATTCTATGCCAATTTTACTCATTACTTAACCTATCAAAGGTCTTATGTTCTCTTTTTAGTATATAAACCTGTGTAAACGATTGATTGATTGAAAGTATTATGGGGTAAATAGAAATGGGCATCACATATTTACTGTGCTATTTTTTTATTCAATATGCTGGGAGGATCCATGTAAACACCCCACCCCCCCAAACAATATGATTGAAAGGGTTTGTTTATGATATTAAAAACTAGAAAAAAATGGAGAAAATTGTTTCAATTCAGCATAATAGTACTAAAGACAACAGATAACCCCAAGAATCATTTTCCAACCTAGAACTGCATCAGCCCAGAGAGCATTTACCTGATAGGGAGTGGAATTAGAGTACAACGAAGACAACAATTAAAATTTTTCTCTCTTTTTTTTTAATAAATCATTGGGAAAAAAAAATATTAATTAAAGAAATTACACTGCAAAGTATTTTATTCAGGCTTTATTTTTATTGATAATGCAATTATTATGACAACAGCTAAAAGTGTGTTTTGTGGCTTATCCAAAGGGAATGAAAATCAACTTTGATTAAAAAAGAAAGGTTTACAGGACTTGCTTAAAGAGCCAAAATCTTCAACCTAATCTGAACATGATTAGAAAGTGATAATAAAATCAAACAGTTGGCAAGATCAAAATGCATCTGTGACAACCCCGCAGATAAGACATTCTACTGAAAGCACAATGTCTCATTGATCAGGGGAATCACTGCAGAAACATGAGAAGATAAAAAAAAAATGGTGTCTGAGTTCATCCAACAGACCAGCTGTGCACACTGATGTGCAGATGTAAGTATGCAAGCCTGAGTTCCGCTAACATCTCAGAACTGTCCTTTCCTCAACGATGAAGGACTGCATAGCTATAATCAAAAATTTAAGTCCGTCTCTGGAGCTCAGCAGGTAGGTGAGATAGGCTTCAGGCTTTACAGTATATTTAATGATTAATGTGTATTTAATGGTACATCCTATTCAATGTTAATGTGGGGATTTAAAAAGATTCTTACTATCGGCATGAGTGTTCTGTAAAAAGTCTGCTAAAGGTTCACATAGAGTTGTTACTGTATATCAAGCTCTCTTATCCTTAATTCAACATGAGCTAAAACGCTCAAGTGCAGCTTTGTAAATTTACTCGTTGGCACCCTGGTGAGAGTCACAGAGGCACACTTGTACTTGGTTGAGCAGATTGACAAAAACCTCCCACCATCCAAATTATATGCCTAATTGTGGCTGCTGTAAGTGCTGCCTTTGGAAAGCATGTTTATTTTGTTTAATTTTAGTACTTTTTGTATTATAACTGAGGGCTGTAATTTTACAAATCTTATGTTTTTAATAATTATTGTTTCCATAGGGTAATGCCTAGGGTATCTAAAAATCACAAACATCACCATGATTCAGTGGCAGGCGGAGCGTCTGATACCTAGGCCTTCTACTTTTTAACTAATTGACATCCGAATATATATAACTGCCACTGAGGGAATGCACATGCTGCCTCGGTAATACAAAGGGTTTGTTGCATTTTGGAAAAGATGGGTGTCAAGGGTTTAATATCACCACTTTCATATTTTAATAAAATAAACCACCAACAGTTTTCAAATATGAAATGTATCAAGTGCAGGTATAACCGAGAGGAAGATTAGTGTGAGGGTGAATACAGAGATCAATAAAGCAAGAAACCCAGTTAAGATAATTGCAATCCTCTATAACGACAGCTCCACCATATTTACATCATCAGTAGCCATTCAGTTTCAATATGCATCTAATTACCAGATAAAATGGCGCATAAAGCATGAAAAAAATATCACACTCACCAGAGAAAAAAATATGATAGAAGAAAATTTAAGTTTAGGTTGTGAATGTAGGTTAATGTTTCGGGTTAATTTTAGGCCAGCAATGACGGCCCTGACTGCCCACCACTGGCATTATATATATATATATATATATATATATATATATATATATATATATAT
>NW_015150652.1:423894-426761 GCF_000732505.1 Cyprinodon variegatus
TATTCTCAAACAATATGTTCTGATTTTAACTACTACTGCTGAACTGGGCGACCATAATAAAAAAATCCTCGTTATCTGCCAACTTTCTCAATTATGAATGATTCGCATACAGGAATATCACAAATACTTAAAAAAAAAAAAAAAAAAAAAAAGATATCATCGCTACCCCAGAAAATCTAAACTTTTTTTGCCCCCATTTCCTTAAAAACATTTGAAATTAATCTGAAAGATAAACAGCTAACATCTCACAATACAGTATTACAAGCCTAACAAGTCAATTGAAACAAGTTAAATGAAGGAAAGTCTTGAATGTTCTGCTTTAGCACTACAACTTAAAAAAAAAACAACATTTAATGCATAGAGGTAATTCTTCAATATACGGTAAGCAGACCAATGCATCATTCAAATTTAATGTTTGGATTTGTGCATGTATGTATAGACAGAGATGGTGTGAAAAAACAATATGACTAGTGGTAAAAGTTTTTGATGCTCTTTTTCTCTTACCTGTTCTGTTGGACAATTGTTAGTTTTGATTAAATGGGCTAACTATAACAAACTTTAGACAGTTATGTTTATACTACATTAGAAAAAATTAGGGACGATAACTGGCAGACCTAAAAAAAGGTCATAAGAAGATGTCATTGCTAAGGGTATATAATTCTAACCCTTATATTCCTTTTCTTTGCAATCAATCTCTATAAATTAAAATTGTCATTCTATTAATATGGACAATATCACAAGAGATCAATTAGTAGAGAAATGAATGTTTCATACACACTCACACACACTTATATATATATATATATATGTATATATTTTACCTATTATGAATAATAGGTAAAAACAATATATTTTCGAACCATGTGTGCTGTGTGTGACCATATAGTTGTGGGGAACCATAAGTAACTGCTTTATGCAGCTCTGCCTGAGGCTAACTGTGACCGAAGACATTACAAACATGTCACTTGTTTGACAAATGCATGAAAACAAGCTCGAAAAGATGAAAGGTTTGCATTTCCTTTAAAGTGTTCCCCTGAATCATTTTGTAACATCTCAGATAAAGGCGTTTAAAAAAAAAAAATCCAATTTTCAAAACGATATTTGGAAAATGAATAAGAAACTGCAGCATTTTTTTTCCTATATTGTGCTCGAATGAGAAATGGAAAAGAGAAATAATAATGCAAACTTTCCTTTTTGCCTTTTTATTTCTTGTGTAGACTATATAGTAATATAGCGATTAAAATGCCTGCTTTAATTTTAGGAGATCGCTTGCTAAAATTTGAGTTTGTCTACATTTTTTCTTGGGTTTTCTGTGGATACTCCAGTCTAATATCCGCAGAGACTTAAGAATTCTCTCTGCCTTTAAACATTTATGTTAGCTTATTTGGTGATTGTCTTTGATTTTGTGAGTAAGTGTTCATGGCTGTTTTTGCCAGGTGTGTCTGTGCTGGCCCTGTGAATGCTGTTGACATTGCAAGAATGGAATCTGTCTCTCTCTCTCTCTCTAGATGGCAGCTAAAATGGAAAGCGGACCAGTCTGACCCCAAAGAGGACAAAGAGAGTTTACAAAACTGATTAATAGCTTTGCCTATTGTGAAGCGATTCAGAAGTTATTGACAAAGTTTCACTCACCTTCTTTTGTCATAATGAATACAAAGATAGAGTAATATTTTTTTATCTATCTACATTTACCTCTATAATGTAAAAAAAATAACAGCAGCTGAACACTTCGTCAAAATAACAGGAATAGAGGCATAGGAAATTGATTTTGTGTCTGAACTGTGGAACCAGGATATATAGAGTGAAGGCTGTTAGTAATAAATTCTGAGCCATAGCAGTTAAAGTCAATTCCCCTTTGAGATACAAATGCTGCCCTCCAGTCAAACAATGATATATTACACCTATGGAATCTGTCATGCTTTGTCCATGTACCCTTTGCATACTGTATGTGTTTAAGTAGAAAATAGAAAGGAGCTTTGGATGTTTGAATTCATGTCTTTATTCTGACTGTCTGTATTATACACTCTGAGCCCCCAACATATTTATGCACAGGAGAACAAAGAATAAAATGCTTGAACTGTGCAAATTTAACACAAGTTTTAGCGCAACTGTTTATTGCAACGGTTATATGATGTTAGTTATTTTCAAAAGAATTTTCACAATGTATTCCACACAAAGTAGAGAAAAGGACACTTTGCATGAAAAGTGGAACACAGGTCTATATTGCTTTTTATATATATATAAACTTGTACTTGTATGTCTTCACACTAAAAGTAGCAGGAAAACACATATCAGCATAAAATAGCTATGATGAATGCCTCTGTGCTGTCCTTCAGTCTGGCTTTGTCTGGCCACTAGTAGATTTCCTGATAACCGCCCCTTTGGTTATGTCCCATGTGGGGGCTTGTCCTCTCATGATGGAACCTCCAGCACCTAATCTACTGTTCCCCATTGTCTAAGGTATTCACTGAGCATGTCATCTGTTGGAGCCTTGTGCTTTATGTCCTTATGGATCTTGAATGTTTCATTCTGGATTGTGGCTCTCACGCTCACTAGTCCTTGGCCTCCTTCCTTACGGCTAGTGTACAGTCTCAGGGTGCTGGATTTGGGGCAGAACCCTCAGTGCATGGTTAGGAGCTTTCTTGTCTTAACATCTTTGCCCTGTATCTCATCCTTTGCCCAGCTTATTATTCTTGAAAGGTATCTGATTACTGGTCAAGTTTAGCTATTTATTGCCCAGGCTTCTTAGGACCTACCTTACTTGTTGGCGGTATTTGGCTGTAGCTGCTTTCCTTAAGATTGATATATATATTAAGGGTGGAACGGTTCACAAAATCCACGGTTCGGTTCGATTCACATTTTGTTAC
>NW_015150652.1:427438-443847 GCF_000732505.1 Cyprinodon variegatus
TTCATAAATCGTCCCATCCCTAATATATATATATATATATATATATATATATATATATATATATATATATATATATATATATATATATATATATATATAGGTAGGTATTGAGTTTGAAGGTACTACTAAATGAAGAATCATTATATAAAAATTATTATTGGCATTATTTATTATTATTTCTTTCTTGCTTATAACCACTCAGCATATTAATAATATATTACAACTAAGTTTAAACCTTAAAATGCCATGTTAAGAATGGCAAAGAATCCCCATTTTGACAAAAAACAGACTAGCTGATTAGTCTTATACGCTGTATGTCTACATTCTGTGTAGCTGAGATGTAGAATTACTAAAGGCACTTTTATGAAGAATATTTTTAGTGTTTTGACTGATTCAGAATCACATAAGCAGTGTAATGTTTGATAAAAAAAAAAAATTCAGACAACCAAAAAAATAAAAAATAAGTGAAATACAACACAATATTTTGTAGTAGTTATCAAAAAGATAAAAGAAATAAAAAAGAAAGCCTACCTTTCCTTTTCTTATTAAGAAAAACTCCTCACATTAAAAGAGAAACAGAAATCTGTTTTACATTACTAGTAAACATTTATTTCTGGGACCTTATGCACATATCTAAAATTATATAAATCTAAACATTAATATGCATGTGAAATTGTGGCAAAGGACCACAGATCAGATTCAAACCCGGGTTGGCAACATCAAGGTAAGAGACCTCCGTTCATTGGCCATGTGCGCTAACCATTTCACCACCGAAGCATGCACTTAGGTCATTGAATCTGAGTTATTGTGATTATAGTCATTTAGGAAGCATAACCTATGGCATGAGACAGCTGCACAGAGCTATAAATATAAATCACTTTAAAGAAGATAGATAAATAGTGTGTATATAAAATAATTTCAAGAAAGAAAAATCTACAAAAATCTGTACATCAATTAAAATGCAGATATTAATCTAATATTATTATAATTTTTTTCCACTAAGTTTAAGTTTAGACAGTTGAATGTGAAAAAGAGGTCCGTTTATTTCTTGATGCTGGTGATTTGATGATATTATAAGGTTTTTATTAGAAAACCCCAACGGTAACTTTCTTTCCATCTGCTTGTGATAACAAAAGAAAAAGTACTCCTTTTTGGATGTAATGTTTTAGCTCAATATTTACTTCATTCTAACCATCTGTTTTTTCCTAAGTTTTCTGATGAGAAAATCCAATTAGCAATAAACCCACTAATGTGCACTGTTTGGTTAATTAATTGGATATCTATAGCCCCACTTTTTATGTTACTTGACAGTCACGTAAACACTAATGAAAACATTCCTAGTAATCAATCAAAACCATCTTTCGGCATTGACCTATCCAAATGCAGCGCCATCCTAGACATTGCAAAATTCAGTTTATTTTTAGTTAAATAAAACAAGAACAAAGACACATACTCACTTTAACAGAATGTTTAACACTGTTAACAGAAATCTACATATGTTTACATAATAGTTCCTAATAAAAAATGGAATGTCCAACAGATGTAAACCCAAATTTATCAACCCTACTTTAATCTCTTTAGTAAAGAAATAGAATAAAAGGAGAGAAATAAATATATCTGTCCAAACTGGTAATATATTTTTTTCTCTGTCAAGGCTCCATCAACAGCATTCCTACAAACTGCAGTTATACAATACATACAAAAAGACAAATCACCAAAAATAAAAGACATAAAAGAAAACATGTACAGTACAACCCCAA
This sequence comes from Cyprinodon variegatus, assembly GCF_000732505.1. Lineage (NCBI taxonomy): Eukaryota > Metazoa > Chordata > Actinopteri > Cyprinodontiformes > Cyprinodontidae > Cyprinodon > Cyprinodon variegatus. Next base: position 429,199 of record NW_015150652.1, read on the forward strand.
ACGTTAAGGTTGGCCTTAAGCTTGAGTCAACATGAAAAAATTTAAAACAAAAACAATACGTAAGACTGTTGACACATACTATCATAGCAATAATAATTGTGTTAATTATGTTTTTGTATCTTCTGCAATAATACAGTTTGTCTAAGACACATGCAGTAAGGCTACATATAGAAAACTGTGTGCCTGGTGGTAGCAGCTTCCTTGTTGTCAAAACTGATGTGTTTTCCAACAGAACAGCAGTGTGTGGAGCTAAGAGCAGGATCTTTCTTGAAAAGATAGGAAGATTTCCTCACCTGGAGTAGGACGTTCCTTTTGGTTAAATTACAAATGCTTTTCCTTAGAAATTATTGCTTTGCAATTTTCACTTCTATGTAAAAGAATGAGGGGGAAAATATTCTTGTGCCATTAAACATGTCATCCCGGCAATTAGATGTTTATATACTATTGTGATGGTTTATGGCTTTACTGCACATTTTATTTAACCTAACCCTTGCTTTGCTTGCATAGTTGCATGTTATGTGCTATATATTACATTCAGTTCTGGATCTTTTAGTTGCTCATGTCTTACCTGGATCTACCACAGTAAATGACCTAAAATGCTGCAGGGCAGGTTAGGTTTCAAGATAAGAGCACAGTACATGTAAGAAGAATAAAAAAGGCAGAGGTCTGTGAGCACTGAGGCATACTCATCACTGCTCACTTTCTTACAGATACAGTCTTTTCAGCTCACCAAAAAGCCTCTTCTATTACTGAACAACTGAATGCCTGCCTATTATGTGTCAGTGTCAAATTGGTCACATATATGTAAATGTGATATACCACATTCAAAAAAAACAAGAAGGTCTGGTAAACTATTGATAAATATAGTACAAATCTAGCCTTTATGGGATCAAGAATACACGTTGAGAGAAAGCTATAAAAAGTCAAACAAGGTGCTCTGGTCAAATTAAAAGCAACCTTTTGCATTGTACAACATATTATGCCTAGTAGTATTATTTTTATTTAAAAAAAAAAAACTGCATGTCATTCTAAACACACCATCTCCACAGTAAAATATGGAAATGGCAGCATCATGCAGGGGGAAATTTTTTTTCAATAAGTACTGAGAAGCTATTTAGAGCCAATGGAAGAGTGAATGGTAGTAAATACAGAGTTATCCTGGAGGAACACCTGATACAGGCTAATATGGATAAACTTGGAAACAAAGAAACTTCTAAATGAAGAAGAAAATACTTAAAATAATCTAATGAATCTGCACACACAAATAAAAAGAGGCTTAATTCAGTGAAATGGATGTATATTACTACACTATCTGAGGCACATTAACTGAATAGGCTAACACATATGCAAACAAGGGACGAGTGACCTTGTTCAATCTCTGAAGCTATTTACACCAAAGGGAGTAAAAACAGCTATTTGTTGTAGGTTTGACCAATATATTTACCAAGAAACTCATTAAAATGGATTCTTGATGCGTTCATTTAATAAATCGAACTTCCTCACAGACAGAAACAGTAACAAATATTATTTTATGCACAATTATTCCAAAAAACCTGAACATTTAGAGTGCATTCCTAGTTATTTCATATGTAGTACAGTAAGGTTGGCAGCTCTTCTTTTCTCTTTTCTCATAAAGCTTGTACTTAACTAAAACGGCTCCTCGCTACTTATGAAGTACTTGATGATTCAAGAGAAAAATCCATTATTGGTCAGATTTTCAAATGCTAGGATGACAGAGATATTGCTGCCAACTGGTCTTTTGCAAATCTTTTAATCCAGATCAAGCTGCCTCTCAAAGCCAGATGAAATCTATTGAATATCTTCTATAAAAAATAACATAAAGGGAACTATTTGTGCTCATCACAAGACTAGAAAGAGAATGCACCTTTTTAAACATGCTGTCATCCTTTGCAAAGCCTTTGTTTATGCATGGAGATGAACTCAAGTCAGGGTGGTTCACATAAAAAATGTGCTCAATGGGTTGTTTGCCCAAGGCAAGATAAAACCAAACCACCACCCCGGCATCCATCCCCAATATTTAAGATGCAGCACAACTGAGCTGATTTTATTTTCTATCCCTTAACATCACAAATGCCATTAATTCACCTAAAAAGAATTAAAGAATTATCTTGAATCATTGCATCTTTTTCTTTTCTAAATGTACAGGTTATGTTAAATTCAACATGTTTGGATTCATGTACTAACTGGCATCTCCCATAGTGATAGAAAGAAAACAACAAGTCTGGTGAATCCTAGTAGATTGACCTTTGAACTAAATGCTGAGCTGAAAAGCTCAGCAGATGATTAAATCTGAAAAGCTGTCTTGACTCATCATTACAGTGAATACACAAAAAATATAAGATCACAATAAATTATGTAAAGTGTTAATGACAAGTTGATCATAAAACTATGAAATATAGCCTTTAAAGGGGCCCAATTTTTCCATTATGTAAGATTTGCCTATGACTCTAGTCATTGTTACTTATAGAATTACTTCAACCTGACAGGCCGCAGCCCTTGAAGAGCTTTAATTTCTCTGGGCATTCTGTGCCTAAGGAAAAAGATAAAAAATAAATAAACTATTGGCATTTTCGTTCACTGAGGCACAGCTGCCAAGCTTCACTGGGGCTCCTAAAAACAAGCTCTGATCGTGAATTTTGAGATGGATTAAAAAGACCTGGAGGACATGTACAGGTAAACCTCAGAGAAGGAAAAGTGACTTTGTTATTTTTTTGTCATTTCAAAAATATCCCTTCTGCCTAATTAATTGTAATCATAATGTGTTCTAATGCAAGGAATGTGCCTCGAGAGCAGTTTGATGGGCCTCAGTGAGCACATTTTATAAACCAACGAATGCTTTCCGGACAAATTTGAATGGGTTCATTCATATTCTGAACTCAGTCACCTGCAGAATTACCAAAGGTTTCATATAAATAAAGAAAAGCAAGTTTAAGAACATTTAAGATGTCAAAATTAGGGGAGAAATTCATGCATGAAATATTCCAATTCAAATGTTGTATGCTGAACATTAATTACTGTCAACTCTTTTTTTCTTTTTTGAAGAAACTGCAATTAATATGTTTGAAGTAAGTATTCAGTTGAAAGTGTTCAAGTTAAATATAAGAAATATAATTTCCCCCTTTTTAGATATTTATTAAATTCATGGTTTCTTGTTGGAAAGGAGTGATTATGCTAACTTGTAATGAGATGTGCTTTTGCACTGTATTCAACATGCCTGTAGGGTATATAAATGGAAAGCTGAATGAGTAAAGCCTGGTTCATTTTTAATTTTCTTAGATGATGAGGATGCCGTCGTTGATACTAACAGGATTCATTGAGTTGTGTAAGAGTATCTATATGCATTTAGTAGTATCACATAAGTCTATGTACAAATATGAACATCCCTCTAACTTTTTAGAATATTCTTATGGTAACATTATTTCAAAGAGGATATAAAAAAAGGGTATTTTATTCTTATAACTGATAATCTAATGTGTGCTACTCATTTTCCTTGAAACAACAGCTGCAAGTCTTTTAAGATATGTCTCAACCCCCTTTCCACGATAGTTACTGATTTTTTTGCCCATTCATTACAGCACAAGAAGTAGCACACAGCTGAAGTGGTGTGAAATCATTGTTGAAGTCTTAATGCAGTTTGAGTTTTAGTTAGGTTTGGACTTGAATTAACCTGCTTTAAAAAAGGAATAAAGTGTCAGGACTCCTGTTTTTTGTTTGTGTTTCTGTGTTTGTCTCCCTTCATCCACCAGGATGCGCCTTGTTCTGGTCTGCCTCCTCACACACCTGCTGATGGTTTCCTCATTAAACGGAGTGTTCTTAAGCTGCTAAATGCCACTACTTCAACACCAGAGTGTTTACCAGTTTTGGGTACTCTAGCCAAGCTAAGTTTTTGCTGAGTCAAGCTGAGCTTTTTGTCAACCTGAGTTTAACTTTGTTTTTGTGTTTGCATCTCGGCAGGAAGTCATCCTGAAAACTGGATTTCTCTGACCTTCACTCCCTGGAGGGATCAACTGAGCTTCAAACTGAGCTGGGCTTCAAACAGGAGGTTTGGATCCACTTTCCCCAAGAGATCGTTTGAGCTTCTCACTGAGAAAGGGATAATTTTCCACTACGACCCGTTCAAGTACCGCAGGAAATCTGAGTGGCAGTCAGTTTCTCTGTTCACCAACTATCAACTGCATTCTGGGTAAAACCTGTTCCGCCCTCAACCGAATCAGACAAACACTGAAACCACAGCACACAGGCAGGAGTCAAAGATTCAACAACTTCTCTGGAAACGTGAGTCGGCTACCAAATCCTCTTCTCCAAGTTCACGAGTCAAATTCCCCACTGAGCCTGAACTTACCGCTGTGTCTTCCCCTCACTTTACAGTTCCGGTTGAGCAGTGTTCAGACCAACACTTCTCCCTCTGTTTAACTTCTTCAATGAAACCCGTTAAACCTTTTCCCTGGTCTCTCTGTTCGGTTTTCTGCATTTGGGTCTGAACTTTGTAACATCACAACATAAAGCTAATCTATTGTGGTTCTGTCAGTTTGATATTTCCCAAATGGAATGTGGATTCAGTTGCAGGTAGTATGTAGACTCCAACATTGCCCAGTATTTAACTCCATCCATTTTTCCATTATTCTGGGCTGCCGCCCCTTGCCTACAAAGGAAACCATCCCAATAATTTATGGCAATAAATGTCTAGTCTTGATAAAAACTTAATTTATAATCTAAACCAGGGGTTGGCAATCAGAACTGCTAAAAGAGCCATATTGGACCACAAAAACAACAAACAAATCTGTCTGGAGCCTTCTATGAGCCTCGTACTACAACATGGGCTCTAAGTGTATTAGCCCACCATAAAAAATGACTTTGTGGGCTTAAATATATAATAAGCATTCATTATTAAATGTTTATCCTGGAACAAATGTCACAGAGTTGCATGAGGTTTCACTGTGTGGAATTCACCACACGCTGCTTCGCCACCCTTTACTGTGCGGTTTAGGTTTTGTTGCATTGATGAAATTATATTATAGAAACACAAAAAAGGAATCTTTCTATGGTGGAGGTGTTTCTGTTCATGAGGAACCAAGCAGGAACTGACATCCATCAGAGCAGTGCTCTCTAACCCCGAAATCCCACATCCTCCGTAACCAGCGTTCCTTGGTGTTATTTTTGAGGATTTGGGGGGGGGGAAATGAAGAAAGTTTACAGACCTGCATAAGAGAACTACCTTTTTGATCTGTGGACAGTTTTCTATGCTTGCAACAAAACTAGCAGCAGTAATGGAACTTGGAGATGCAATCTACTTCTTAAATCTATCTTTGCTTTCCTCTAATATATACAGAAGTTCTGCAATCACACTTTTTCTCTCACTCCCAACTTTGCAATCGACTGCATATTTAGCATGCCTTCCCTGGGAATGCCTTTCAAAATTATTCTTTTTATTTTTTAACAACCTGTCATTACAAAGCAAAAATCCAGGCAATCCTTCCGCATTAATAATGAAAGCAAATGATTCGGTCCATTCTTCATTGAATCCTCTGTTCTCATCAGCTACTTTCCTTTTTTTCCCTTTGGGATTCATGGCCCGATACACACCCGCCTCTTTGTTTGCCTGGCACTGTGCCACGCTGAAACGTGTCTTGCAGGCAATGACTACTGATTTCCATAGCTGTGACACAAATTTTCATTGAAATTAATTTTTACATTTATTGTTTAAATGTATTTATTATACAAATTTACAGCACTGGAAAACTAATTGTAGTTGTAGTACGATAAACATTACCAATATAAAGTGCAGCAGTGATGAGAATGCAACAATGTAGGAGAAAAGGAAACCAGTTTAAAATAATGGTGCAAAAGGGCATTAATGCACTAGGGAGCGTTATCACAGATTCTTCCTCCCAGCTGTTTTAAGACTTTATAACCACTCTTGTTCCCAACAACCTCAAGAAGTTGTTACATTCATGCTCATTTTGTGGTTTCTATCTTAGTCAGTTAAATAACATGCTGCTGTCATTTTGCACATATCTGATGTTGCTGCTATTTTTTAAATATCCATTACTGTAAAACTGTCAATAGCTGAATATTGATTATTTTATTCTCCTGGTGCACAGTTTTATATTGTTAAAACACTTTACAGTACAGTATTTTATTGTTTATCTTTAACTTTTCACTAGTATATTATTCTTATACATTTTTCCAAGGTCCACATTTTTGTGACCATTTTTTCTATAATCTCTTTGCTACTGTAAACACTGGAATATCCCCACTCTGGGGTTTTTCTAATCTATTGTAATATGAAAAAGCAAAATAAATATGGTGCAAAATGCCGTAAACAACTGTACATCTTTAATGTTACAAAATTTCTCTCAGGTATACTCGTATATATTAAAGGTGTAACATCGTAAGGAGTTGATCTCACAAGACTTTGCACAGGGGTTACAAGAAAGGGAGCAAAACGAAACAAAAAAATTCTGTTTTCTATTTGAAAAATATGATTAAAAACAAAAATGTTCCTCTAAGGTGATACATTTTTTAATCTCTCATATAAAATCCGAAGAGAATGAATTAAAGTTTTTGGTTACAACTTCAAAAAATGGAAAATATTCATGGGAGGGTATTTCAGTGTTGCAAACTGCTATTATAGTAAGTTGTTTTAGCCGAAATACAGTTTTAACTTAAAAAGAGTATCTGAACTCCAAAGTTGGCATTATTAGATACAAAAAAAAAAAAAATGAGACAGGCACTCAGAGAGAGTAGATTGTGGCCAAGACCAGTGTTTCACAGTTTGAGAGAAATCGATCCAGAGAGTTACATAAATTTTAAAGGGTCCTTACTTTTATCCTGCAATTGAAGTTTCATGAAATTCAGTTTGACTGGGGTGGGAGGAGGGATTGGGGGACTGACAAACAGACCCAACACCAGTGGAAACATTTCTCTGTCAAGACCTATACTTTGTGCATTAGCTCCTAAGCCTGTAATCAACAATGAGCATCTTTATCTGGGTCTCAACAGGGTTGCATCCAAGAGTGGTTTAAAAGATGGCTTCCATCCTTCTTGCCTTGCTCTCTTTCCCTCTCTTCTTTCTCTCTCTCTCTCTGTCTTCCCTAAAACAAACATCAGTGTTTGTGTCATTTTTGTTTATAGACTGATTTGCATGAATACAGATATGTGCATCCTTGCGACACTCGACTTCCCCCCTTCTTCATCCCAGTCTCATTTTTTCATCTTGCCCTTGATTTCTTACATCTTCTCTATTTCACCTACCCCCTCTTTCTTTCATTCTCTTTCTCCTCCTTCTCCTGCAGCAAATCCCTCGCTTCCTTCCACCTCTTCACCCACTGCTGCCGGAAGGTTTTTAGAAGCTGTTACATAACACACTTCAAATTATAACAGCACATGCATTTTGAGTATGGGCAGATATGGCAGACGTCGTCGTATTTGATAAGAAAGATGGGAGGGATAACATTTCTGATCACTTGCTTTGCACATTAAATAGGTCAATATTAAGATTAGGGAAAATGGGCCTGTCAGCTGTGTGCACGCATGTGTGCATGAGTATCTCTGAACTTGTGCAACTGAATCATCTTATATCTCAGCACTAAAGCACTGATAACAATTGGAAGATTTTGATGACACATGACAGTATTTTCTACACTCCCCCAGTTTTTACAGTGGTCATGCCCCCCGTTTTCTGAATCTTGCCATGTCATTCTGTGTTTTATCCCCTATTTACCTGTTTACTAATTATCCCTTTTTTATTTACTCCCCTCAAATTATTTTTGTCCTATGCTCTAGTTGGTCAAAGCTCATTCTTATTTTCCTTTTCCCAGCTGTCTGTATTAAAGGGAATTACACAAGTCATGCTTCACCCACAAGATACAGGACAGTGCCTGGGTACACAGCTCAGGCAGAAGTAGGCTCCCAGAGCGCTTAATGCTGCTGAAAACATCACCAGCAGTCATGTTCAACCTTCACTTCTGCCTAAATGCTCCCTGAGACAAAAAAGAAAGGAAGGAAAAAAACAGTAATACCAGATGATGAAAGAATTATATGGTAATGCCTGACACACTCTGAAAATCCCCACCAAAACCTGCAGATATTTTTCCCTCTATGCATTATAGATCAGTGGTAACTCAGCTTCCCTATGGATCCTAAAAAAAGTGACGTAATGAAACCAGACTGAGTGGCTACTATTTGTCACATTGGGACGTATAATAGGATGTTAAATGCAATTTTCACGCCTGATTCCAAATTATCAATATCAAGTAAATGGATTAACTCAAATCAAACTAGCAACACAGCCCTGTGTCTAATCTCTTCCTCCCTTTCTTTCTTTCTTTCCTAGCTACAGCTTAGCATCCATCTGTTTGCATTTCATATGCTCTGCAAATTCTTTGACTCTGCCTGCTTCCCCCTGTCTCCTCTGTTATGCACATAAAAAAAAAGGTTCCAGCAGGGTCGTTGGATGGGATGGTATGAGCCTGCCTTCAGCTGTCTACTTCGGAGAAGTTTACTGTTCTAAGGAAAGCTGAAAAAAGCTCCTCGAGATTAAAGGGAGTCTGATTGATCTGACAGTTCAGCATGAGTGCCTCCTGTTTTGATTTTAATGAATTAAAATCAAACACTAGAGTGCCCCCATGGCAGAAAAAGCCCTGGTCTGAAGCATGAATTATGTTTAAATTCCTACAACTACTGGGTCTTGGTGAAGATTATTGGCATAACAAGATTTTAAAAGTGAAGGTCAGAATTTTTTCAGTTATACCTGTTTAAAGAGAGTAAAATAAATAGTTTATCAAGGTCGAAAATCAAGGTTGAAAAATTAGTTCACCTTAGAAAAACATACATCCACAGCATCAAATTAATTTTGGGGGAGTTTATGTGATAGACTAACAAACAGCTGTACAATATAAAGTGGGGAAAATATTATGTGTATTTTTTTCCATATAATTACATATGAAAATATAAAGATCAATGTATTGCATCTCAACTCCCTTAAGTCACCTAATTATTAGCCTAAGACCCAGTCCCATTTCTCTTACTGGCATTCGCTTTGGACCCTAGCACTTGGTTTTGCGCATTCACATTTAAGGTTAGTGAGTCCCAATAATTATAAGAGCTAGGGTGAAGTGCCCTCCAACCCTTAAAATGACCCCTTCAGACCACGCGAGGTCAGGAGCTGACTTGGAAACGAAGTGGCTTCCCGGAATACTTTGCGAACTCATTCAGCGAGAGGAGAAATGCCATCCCGCAGTAGAAACAACGTGCACAAATGTGAGTATATTTTTAAAATTAACCACGCATTTGTTTAAAAATATGTTGGAATATCTTAGTTAGACCTATATACAACAGAATTCTGCGCCATCGTGTAAAAACATAAATATAACAAAATTTTTCATAATTCACAAATCTACCAAGAGTTTTTTCTTTTACGTACAGTCGGATGATTATGAACACAGTGAAGTTGGTTAGAGGTTGTATAATGGATATCCAACTAAATCCAAATAGGGATCTCAGGAAAAATGTGTTCACTCCACAAAACTGTTTTTATGGAGCGGGAGAGAGAGAGCCACCTAAAAACAAAACTCATATGACGCTTTAAGCATCAGTAGGTAAATTTTGGAAAAATAAATGTTATACATATTTCCTAAAACTCGCTAAGTCCTGACAGTACTTTTTCTACAAAAAAGATAATACCAATAAAAAGGCATTGCAGTGTCCCCATCATGTTAAGGAGATTCTTTCCCTGCAGTAGGTCAACGGTACTAAACATTCAGCCAAGACTACAATGGAATGGTTCAGATCAGGGGTCTGAAGCTCCACCAAAGACTGATGTCCTTCCACTTCAATGGTCATATCCTCTAATTCTATCCTGGCTTCTCGTTCCCACAGTGAAGCAGGGTGGTACCAGTATTATGTTGTGGGGACACTTTTCCTGCTTCTCTTTGTTGAAAAAGTAAAAGTATACATTAGTGACAAGTTAATATTACTGGATTGTTTCCAATTCCACTGAAGCACCCATTATCTGTCACAGAAATCAGTTATTTTTGTAATACTACTTGTTTGAACTTAGCAGTGAGCATGTCCCATTGCATTTAAAAGCAGCTTACGCAGCACAGTCACGTAATCCGGTACACGCAGTAACGGGTAATGCTGCCTTAAGGCTGCCAGGGGTAAGACATGTGATTATTTGGGTTTTGATAATATTTTTCTGATTTTATTCCTTTTAAAAGGAAAAGAGGGATTTATTTGATCATACAGTGCTGTCTGGTTTATTAGTGTATACATCTGAGAAATGTATTGTAGTTTAAAATATGTTTATGTATTACTGTTATTTTAACATATGTTGGGCAACCTGTATCCACTTTGCATCCTTTTAGATTGTAAAGGGAGGTGTCTTCAGCTTTATTATTTCAAGTATTCACTGTTTGATTTTTTTTGTCCTGAATTAAAAGACCCAAATCCATGTTGTCTTTTAAGCACCACAGTAAGAGAATACAGAGAAAACTCAAAGGTAATATGCTAAACACATGGTCCTTACATTTATAAACTATTTCATATTATGGCTACAAAATGTGTCATTTTTGTTTAGAATTTATGTGGTAGACCAACATAAAACAATGCATCACTATGAGTAAATAGTAAAGGCTACAGTTTCACTCTGCTCAGTTAGTAGCCCTGTTGCCTTGCAGCAAGAAGGTTCCAGGTTTGATTCCTGTCTTTCTGTAAGGAGTTTGCATGTTCTCCCTGTGCACTGTTGGTTCTCTCCGGGTACTCCGGCTTCCTCCCACACCCCAAAGACACGCCTGAGAGGTTAATTAGCTTGTCTAAATTGTCTCTAAATTGGGTGTGAGTGTGTGTGCATGGTTGTGTGTGACTAAATAGTAAAGGGTACAGTTTTCCCCTTTTCAAATTCTTTACAAATAGAAATCTAAAAGTGTGATATTTATTGATTCTCATTGATATCTGTATAAATAAAGATATTCTATAAGTAAGTAAAAACCTCCAACTGCACATTACTTAACACACCATTCCCTCAGTGAGCCACTGTGGCAAAATTGTTCTGCTGGGACACATTTCTCTTGCAGTGACAAGAAAGTTGGTTAGATTTCTGTGGGGCTCAAATACAAGAATATGACCTATAAGGAGCAAAATAAATTGGTATCTGTGTCAGAGGTTCATCTTTCAACTAGAACAAAAACCCTTAGGTGCAAAATGTTGGAGGTTCATTGTAATAATTTACATAAAGGTACATGCTTGTATAAAAATGGGCAAGCCAAAGTCCACATCTAAATCGAATGAAGAATATGTGGCAAGACTTGAAAAGCCATATCCATGTAATCTAACTGATCCTAAGCTGTTACATTATGCAATCATTTGTGTTGATCTTTCATACAAAAGCCCATTAAAAATGTTAAAGTTGTTATTTCAAATGTGTAATGGCAGCATGCGCAATAAATAAATGGTCTGGTAATTCTTCCATTTAAATGTACTACTTTATATTTCTTTACCATGTTGTTTTTGATCATTTTTTTACCTATACTTATGATTTTTTATTGGTTAACTATTTGGGTCCACACATTTGGTTGGTTTACCTTGAATTAATACTTTTCTTTTGAGTTGCCAGTTTCTGTAAGGCTGCCATGTGGGCTTGGCTGGGCCAGTGAAGCAAGAGTCTTAGCTGCAAAGAATCTCAGTGGCACTGAGGCTTAATTGGACTCTTCCACTCATTTTAGGAGAGGTGTGGAAAAGTTTAAATCTTTTCATTTTTTTAGGTTTTTGATGTAATTAAAGTTGGACAGTTTAATTACTTAAATTATTTCTCTCAGTTTGCTGACTTTGCATTGTATAGATTAGTTTGCTCTTTTTGTTGTTGATTTGTTTAGGTACATGTAATGTTCCCTCTTGTGTCAAAATGTACTGGTCAGCCAGTATATATTTCCCCTTGTGTCAGTTTGTTAGGTCAAATAATACTTTGGTTGCTTGTGTTAACTTTGGTTTTGTTGACCTCATTTTCCTTTTGGGCCCAGATTTATGTTCATAATTGTGTTGCAAAGAAATCTGTTTCCATTTATTTCCTGAAATTTCCCTCTGGTTTTCTCTTTTAGCTCAGTCCCTCACAATGTGACCAAATGTTAAAAAGCCCAAAAGGTATTAAAACGTTTAGAAGGTGCTGAAACTGCCCCCCCTTCTTTTCATCCTAAACATTAAATGAAACATCAAACTTAGAATAAGCAATTTTTTATCGAGGCAAAAGTCAATCTAAGAACGATTTTTCAAGTCGTAAGTTTTACTGTGAAAATTAAACAGGTGGATGGAATTCAGCTGAGCTTAATTCTCTGGCATTTATCACACAAATCACTCGTGAATGTGCAACAGCAATACTTTTTACTTTCTTCTCTGTTCAAAGTGCTGAAGTGTCAGCACTAATTTGCTTTAAATCATTATATGGAATAGCCCCTAATAGCCCATTGGTGTGACTGACAGTTAACGTACATCTAGTAACAATTATCAGTAAAGACAGGGGGTAGTAGGGTGGTTTTAGTATTCAGAGTAGTGACTAGCAATAGTCTGCCAACAGCTGTATGTCCTGTCAAAATGTCTTTGAGCAAGACACAGAAATCCCCCATGCTTATTCCTAGGGAGACGCTCTGGATTAATGCTGTCGGCTGAATGCCTGAAATTTAAAGACGTGGAATATGGACTTAGAAACTGTCCGACAGACTGAAAATACAAGGCTGTCCATTACAAACTTTACACAAAATTACCTCACTGTCAAACGGTTTTCATATTCCCACTGTCAGTCAAGAGTGCACACATGCATTTTTACATTGTTAAACCACAAATCATTTTAAACTCATTACAACCAATTACACTTGTATAGAAAAAAAAAATAACTGTATCCAGAAACATATCTTCTCATCAAACCACCGTATTCTGGCTTATTGAAAAGTGCCTTCTCATAGACACTATCCTGCCGTGTACTCGCATGCGTGCTCTCACAGTCTCTCTTCCTCTGCTGTGTTTATAATTTAAACAGTTTGTCATGTTTTATCAAGGAATAACAGCCAGCTGATGCACAGCTAGGACAGAGCTGTGGTGAAATTAAGAGTAGCAAGAGATAACCCAGAGGCATGCTGGATGAAACAGAACGCTTCAGATGGAGATTGAAATGCTGCAAAGAGCGCAACGGAGAAACTGGCTCTCACTCTCTCGCTAAATATGCTGGACGCCAACTTCACAATGGCACTTTTGGCAGTTCAAACTTGACTGGGAATCCAAACTCCCCAAAACATAATGATGAGGTACTCTATATGCTGTTGAAGCAACTAAAGTGTTACCCACCCACTGACATTCTAGCTCCACTGCGAATAAGAAAGGTTATAGACTAAACTTTATGCCAAACCCTGCAACTACTTTATGTAACATTATCTCAAGTTGAACCTAATAAATAGGCTCTAGGAGATAAATGTAGAATGTTTTACACACGTTTTGAAATAGGCTGACTATTGGATAGACTTAAACATTATATCATAGTGTCTCTAGACTCTATTTCACATCAAAGCAAAGGAAGAGAGTTATAGGGATATTTGGATATAAAAATACTCCTTGTGCTGCCTGCTATATCCATTTATTTCTGAGACAAATTTTTGTTTTTATTTATCATATTTGTTACAATCAATGTCCAGTTTTATTTTTGATAACAGATTTAGTCATCCAGGGCATGCATGATGCAAGTCTTTCATATCTTCAAAGTGCAATGAGTGTGCCATTCTTTACAAAATATGTCACTCTAGGGATTTTCTTTCTTCATTCAGAGTTTGTTGTCCCTTTTTGAAATATACAGAACTCAAAAGACCTTTTGAATTGTCTGTTGTTATTGTTATGTTTTTGTTTCTCTGATTCATAAATTTCTCACATGGTTGTCAAGATTATCTTGATCCTTCTGGGCAGTAACATTTCTTACAGAAATGCACTAACTAAAAGCCCCTATCTCTGCAATATTTAGTTTTCACTAATACAGTTTTACAAACTAAAACTGCATTTTAAACAATCAGTGTAGAACTGTAGTATGTGATGTTTGCCATTCTGTTTTTCATGCTCTTATCAATCTAAGCTATCATGTATTTACATAGTTTAATAATAGTAATCATAATTGAATTTTATTGATTTCCCATTGGAGAACTTTACCTCTCCATTTAACTGTTTGAATGCCATTGTGCGGTGCCCAGGGAGCAGTGTGGGGTTAAGTGTCTTGCTCAGAGACCCAGAGTGGTAGACTGTGGGAGTGGGAGTCGAACTCAGAACCTCTGAATTCCAAGCTCTATGCCCTTACCACTAGGCCACCACTCCCCTTGCTTTACTTTATGATGGTTTTTCCTGATATTACTAGTGGTTTTATTATTAGTAAAGATTCTTAAAAAAGAGAGTAAAATAAACCTTTAATCAATCAGCTAAAGCTTATAGTGTATGCACATATTTTCTTCCAAAGCTTCCTTTACATAAAAACACTGCAACACATCACTGGCTAAAATATTAAGGTAAGTTAAATAACTAGTATTTCTTTTATTGTGGAGCCGGTCACACCTTGGAGCATCCTAGGCAAGGTTGCCACATCTCCCTAAATTATTCCAATACAAC
>NW_015150652.1:444106-455298 GCF_000732505.1 Cyprinodon variegatus
TATATATATATATATATATATATATATATATATATATATATATATATATATATATATATATATATATATACGTGTGTTAAAGCACCTGAATATGACAGAATTAAAATGCTAAACTGACCTGATGATATCATTTGACGGTAACACTGTATTTAACACTATCAGTATTTGATTATATTAGGTTTCACAGATGTACGTAGTTTAATATTGGAGTGGATGCCAGATTTATTTTATAATTTGTTTCTTTACTTCTCTGTTAAACTATTACGATAGTGTTCCTATCCTTTCCAAAACAACAACATTTCTGTAAAGTTCCCCAAATCTTTAGGAATCTGACAAAACGTATTTTTACCAGCCCAAAGTGTTCAAAATAAACCCAGCAGGGTGGAAACTCACTCCATCTGGCAACACTGAACCAAGGAGGGTCGGCCATACTGCCCTAATAAAGCTTGGGAATCTTTTTTTTTATTGTTTTTATAAATTTTTTTGGATACACCCTCATTATATTTCAGTCAGCACTGAGCATTTGTTGTATTTCAGGTATGAGGGCCATTGCCGTGCTTGATATTCAAAGCCATCTAATCCAAATATTTCTAATATTTTCATCTAGTACAGAGCTGCCAACATCCATATAGCATGTTCCAGTTTTCTCAGCAGTGGATTTATTTTCTTGGACACTGTCTGCCAACACTGACTCTATTCCATCTCCTCTGCATGTCTTTAAAGAGCCCCAGTAATCCAGAAGATCCTTGTGCCAAGTAATTGTGCCTTTACATTTCTTGCAGGTTTATCGGAAAAGAAAACAAAACAAGAGCTTACATAGCCATGCATTATCTACCAAATGTCAACTCTAAAAGAAACGCATCTCTCTTTTTTTCCCCTGCATACAATCTAGACAACAATCTAAGGAACTGTTTTGATTGCTGGCACGAGTCCACTGAGCTCAGATGGTCAATGAGTACTTGAATACTGATCAATTTAATGCCACATTATGGATTGTGGATGAAAAACAACAATGGTTTTGAGTATGCTTCTGTTTTTTGGAAATGTATATTGTTTTGCCTGTTGGGAAGCTTGTATGTTAGCCTTACAATACAACTACCAATTTATACTACATAAGGGAAGTATCTGATCAGGTTCACGCAATCACATAATTATACACAAGAGGACTGGTTCATACTTTGAGTGGTTTTAGCACCTCAAAGACTGATGAAAAGACTGACGCTCAGGCTTTCAGCACCATGGACAGAGGTACTGAAACCTGATAGCCATCCAGGAAATTTGTGACTGTACTGAATGGAGGGATTTTTTTTTAGCATTGTTGTTAAGTAAAGAATGTTTTTTTTTTTTTTTTTTTTTTGCATGGGACGACCCTAGTTTTGTAGAAAAGTAGCTTGAGAAGGAAGAAAAAAAGGAAGGGAAGGGAGGTTGGGGTGCGCATGATGTAAATAAAGTCTCTTTGAAGAACAGTTCTGCAAAGCCTAACTCTCTTTGAAGGTTTGCAACACCTAAGCATCTTCAAAGACAAATCTCCGGGGACAAAAACCCGTGTCCAACACTAGCGTGCACTCAGCTTTTCACATGCTCATTCACAGATTTGTTCAAGACAATGCAATAAAAAAAAACAACATCTGCACATTTCCTGTAACATTTTTCCCTCTGATGTTAACCTTACTGTATGTTTTTGTGAACATGCATAAGTTTATGTTGAAGGTGCTTTCCAGTGGATAACACATTTCCAAGGTAATATTTGTTCCAGTAATTATGGTATGCTTTCACGTAAAAAAGGCAATACTCATTTGCTTTGCAATAAAACACTGCAGAACATGAATAAGGATTTCTGAGTCACAGATATTTGATGCAATCATGTGATCTCTCTGTGACTGTTAATACTGTCCTATTGAGTTATATTGTTTAAGTAGGTTGTTTCAGTCTACAGTAGCCATCCTTTGAGTTCACAACTTTGGGTATGGAACTGCTGAGAGGACTGTTTGGGTTCACAGATATCAGCTTTAGGGCAGAGATGTACATAGAGCTGAAAAGCTAAGCACATTTATTTCAGTTGTGCTCGCACTTCAGAGATAAACTAAGAAAGAGACAGAGGAGTTTCTAATAAGGCAAGCAAAAACAGGCTGTTGAAGCCATATGATTTAAAAGAAAAAAAGCCTTCCTAGAAAAGAAATTAATGCATGAATTATTTGTTCAAGGACGCAAAATGTAATGTTTAAGCCACTGATATTGAAGTTGTTCTATTTCGGCAAAACCTCTTTTAGGAGCAAATGTTCTTCCTTAAACATCCAAAGCCAGCAGCAATTCCACTTAAAGGACTGAGTAAGGTTTTTACACTGCAGTTCAGATATTAATTAGCTACACCACTCGATTTAGCAGAAGAAAAATCAAACTTTTATGAGTAAAATGGGCTTTTGTAACTCAAGTTTCCCAAATACAATTTCCTCAAGCAGCAAGCTTTCAAAATATATATATATTTTTTCCTTTATTCTACTTTGAATTGCTTCAAATACTAAAACCCCAGCGGTTAAGGTAGTTCGTAGGTATGAATTCCACATAGTGTACCTATACAGAAGATTTTTTTTTCTTTTTTTAATACATGCTTGAGAGCTCAATTTGGGAGTCACGGTTACATTCAAATGGTAGAGTGATGGCTATCTGAAGGAAATGTGCAGAAAATGTTCTCCTATGTAAAGGAATTCAAAAAAGGGTTTATAACATCCAAAAATAAAGGGTTGTATTGTACCTGGTCTGACATGAACAAAGTGAAGACAGACCTAATGTTGCAACATGCTTGACATAAAATAGTTGCTGATTTGTGTGATATGCAAATACGTCCACATCTCAAGAATCCTAACTGGTGTGTAATAAACCAAAAACTGGTCAGTCAGCACACCTCATTTCAAAAAATATCGGTGTCAACATGTTTTAGGTCCTACTTTTGAATGAGGCATCTTTATTCCAAGCTCCATGCTATTTTGCAGAAGAACATTTATAGCCTGGTAACCTTTCCAGTTGGAACATATGCAAGATTAAAATGTAAAGATTTGACAAATAAGGACATTGAATTACCTTTTCTGATTTAAGAAGGTACTCAAAGAGTTGCACTTTCCAATGTGTGTGATATTGTAAATCTTCACATATCATCACATACAATTTAAGAGATTCACAGAGAAATTGTACTGTATGACTAGATTTGGATGATTTGGAGAAAACTTAAAATGTCCTTTTTAACCACTCTGACAACATTGTTCAGTTCAAATCTTATTACTCCAAATAGAAGACTCAAAGCATTCTTTAATCAACAAAAATTGGAAAAAGCACAAAAAGTTTTAAGAAGATTCTTCAAGGTAAGCTGTTTCCTACTGAGGCATGTTGGGTTTTCAGTTAGGCTGCAACAGCAGGGAGTAAGAAATAAGAAATGCAAAAGGTCAATTAAACAGGAAACACACACAGTCGCTGTATTAGTGATGCAAACCCCACTAATCATGCTTATGCATTAATATTAACACAAATAAAAACAGCAAAGTCAGATCCTTCCTCATTTTGTTTCTATCTAAAAACCCCAGTAAAAACCTGAATAACTCCAGAGGTGTGTAAGAGACCACCATCTCCAATGCATAAACTATGACACTGACTCTGTTCCTTTAGACAGGAAAACCATGCATATCATTACACTACAAAACAATATGTTTGTATAATTGGTAACCACTTTTCAAATTCTAACTCACTTTTTAAAATATCATTAATATAATGTCCTGCCGTGTTTGTTCATACACCCATCATTCATCATGTATTTATGTCATAAACCTCCCCTGGGACAACAGATGAAAATTACACCTTGAGGCTAAATGTTGCATATTGCACACAAACCTAATGTACTTATGTTGTTTCATATGCACTGTCCCATATTAAATAAATGTATGAATCTCATATATTGGAGCAAACATTAGCTATTTGCTAATATATATTCAGCTAAACACTTTTGATATTTCTTTATACCGGGAAGATTTTGATTTACTTGGGGGATTTTGTATTCATGCAAAAAAACAAATTTCTATCATATGATATTTTAGTTTACAATAAACTGTTTCATTTATCCATTTATTTTAGCCTCAAATAAAACATTCTGAACAACAAAAATCATTATCAACATATTTGCAAAACGTAATCAGAAATCGTTCACCAAATTTCTTATCATTGCATCTCCACAATTACAGTAATTTTCTTCAAGAATGTCTTCTGTTATTGCAGCCAAGGCAAACTGACCTGAATATGAAAATTGTGCATATGAGGAAAAAGGACATATAGTAGGAGTTGATGTGTGTAGTAGGCTGAATACAGCGACTCTTAACTTAGTGTGAATTTTATATCATCAGCAATCCTTTGTGCTGTTCATGTGCCTGACAGGAAAATAGGAATATTTTGTAGGTATGAGTAATGCTTTATATTCATAGAGGTTAAAGCCATCTGAGCATGCTGACAGACAGACAGACAGACTCCAATTACAGTGATTCCAGTTTATTCTAATCTCTTCTTTGATAGTACACCTTGGTTATATATATATATCAATGCTGTTAAAATCCAAAAACTAATACCTACTAGCTTGTAATTAGAAGTGAAAACGTTGTAACTTGCCATAATGAAATAGGCTCTAATTAAGTACTATCCTGTAATAACCAAAATAAATATCATATAATTAATAAAATAAAATAAATTATACAGACTGAAATCTGTTTCATGCGTTTACAATGAAGGAATATTGCTGACAATAAAACAGCAACAATCTAGTAGTAGTATAGTAAAGCCGTTAAATTTATTATAAAGTTTATGATACATTTTAGTGAGTGAAAGTATGGGGGTATATAGACGTTAAATAAAAAAAATGCTGCAGAGGTGTGTTTTAAAAATATTTCTGGCATTACCACCTGGCTTGCAAAAATCTATTATAGACACTGTTGCTAATTTTTCTTAAAGCATATTTTTTTAAAGCACTTTTTAAATGTAACTTGATGTAGTTTTAATCCAAAGGTGATTTGATTAATTGAAGAGACAAATGTTTCTATCTACTTATATGTCCTTTTAGAAAACATATACATGTTGAAAATGTTAACAGAATTTCATTGTCACCCCTTTATTGTTTTCACTTAATTTAACATAAGACCTATGTTACTGGCTTTAAAAAAGGATTAAATGAAAAAGCCAGCCTATTTTGTTTGTTTCTTACTAAATTATTTTTCATTCACTACTCTTTGTGAAAAATACAAAAACACAACATGCATTTGTTTAAATAGCATAATATTTTAAATCCAGTCTTCTTTTGCAGCTGTGTGCAGGTTTTTAGGAATTTCCTGGCATTGTTCTCTGCTGATTGATTAATGCAGAATGAACAGCATCATTAGACAGGCATTTTTAAGTTTTTGTCCAGATATTTTAAATGGGATACAGATGAGTCTGTTCTCTGGCTGTGCTACTTATTAACATTTACAGGTTGCTCTTTGAACCAGACCTTTATAATCCGGGTTACAAGCTTATTGTTGTGCTGGAGGATGAATTATTTTCAGCTCTGTGGCAGTCAGAAGCAGGGTCTCCTAAAGAATATTTAATGTCTCTAAAACTATAAATTACCCTGTTACAGACGAACAAGATGCGGCTTAATCAGACCAGATCATTTAGTGTCCCCTGATTCTACTATCTCCATTCTTTTGTTTTTCTGGCTTCAGTGGGGCCATTCTACCATGAAGTACTGACTGGTGAAATGCAAAATATGAACATCCTATCCACACAAGCTATCACAGCACCTCTTCCTTTGTGGTCAACTCTCTGTTTAACTGACCACAGTTTAATTTTAAAAAAAAAAATAGTCAGATCTAATAAGGTTCCTTCTTGTTATAAACTTTTTCATTTCTAAACATGCCAATCAGGGTGATTTTAGCACTGTTTATTTCTTGATAAGTTTACTTTGATACCTCTCCATAGTTGTGCCTTGCAACAAGCCAGACTTTGTAGTCTACAGACCTTTGACTTCATTGCCTGGTTGCTTCTCTGATATGTGCAGTCAACCATGAGACCTTGTTTTCCATTCCAAATCATGTTCAGTCAACTGAATTTGCCACAGGTGTATTCCAGTCAAGTTGCAGAAGCATCTCAGAGATGATCGGTGGAAATCAGATAGACCTGAGCTCCATTTGGAGTAATAAAGCAAAAAAGTGTGAATGCTTCTGTACCTGTAAAGTTTGGATGTTTGCATTTTTGATACCTTTAGATTTCTTTATACATTTTAAAAACAAAGAAAAAAGAAAACAAAACCTAAATCTATAATGCTTTTGTTTTTGTGTCTGGCAATTAAAAGTGAGGGCATGGATAGTTTTTGTTTACACTTGGTGTAAAAGTTCTACAGGCTGAAAGACTCCCTCTTATCATGATGGATCAATGGTTCAGAAACATCTATTCTGATCTCTCTAGTCTGAAATCAAAAAAAGAGAAAAACATCTAACCTGCATTCCTTAGCTTTCGGTTCCTGAACACCGAAATAATGACAAGCAGATTCCCCAGCACATCCACCACAGTGGTGAAGATCAAGACACTGGCCAGGATAGCGATGACCCAGGCGGGGCGGGTGGTCCCTTCCGCGGGCAGGTTGTGCTCCAGCTGCCCTAACCGTGGCTCTGTCCGGTTCTTCAGGAGCATTAACGTGTCCGGCATCACTCGGCTACCAGCAAGAAGCTGCCCGCTTCAAGTCCCCGCTGATGTATTGATCGTTTAATGATAAGGAATATTAGTCAGTTCAACGTCCCGCCGGCACCGTCGGTACCGGTGTGTCCTAGATGCAACATGGAGCGCACCCGTCTCCAAGTTCCACGAGGTGCGCAGGTAAAAGTCCGCTACTTAAGGGCGACAATTAGTTGCTGTGATGATCACGTGTGACGTATGAAGTTGCACAGACTCCTGGCTTCTTTTTATTCCCCCCCTCACATCTTCAGAAGCAAAGTGACCTGTCCACGTCCCACGGCAAACAGGACACGGCCACGGTGCCACACCTCCTGCCGGAGCGGAATGAGAATAATTTTTCTTTCATAAAAACGTGGATTAATAATAATAATAATAATAATAAAGTCTTAATGTGGTGTCTTACCTGTCTTGCTGGTTGGCATCTGTAACTCTCCTTCGTCTGCGACTCCCACAAAAATAAAAAAGGAAGAAATAAAGATACATAGAAGGCAGTTTTCCTTTGTAAGATGTTAAATCGCTGGGGATATTTGTGCTTTTAACAGGCTGCTAAAAGCGCTGTGATGCCCTGTCCATACACGGGGCTATACAGCCTATACGACGCAACTGGAGCTGTGCGCTGCAAAATGTCACACAGCAGAAGCCTCTAGTGAGACACCAATGATGATGATGATGATGATGATGATGATGATGATGTGGACACATCAACAGAGTGAGGATGGAGCAACGAGGGACTCGCCTATTTCGGTTCTGCATCTCCTAAGTATGGGTGCAAAATAAAAATGATCCCATTTTTTTTGCACCACTGCTTTTTTTTAATTATTATTATTATTAATCATCTGTCTCCCGGAGTGATCTCACTAGAAATCAGCCTTAAAATGTGGCGCAATTACTCGGACGCTCGCGCTGAGTCGCGCAACTCCGATGTTCAGGCTGCGACTTCCCTTAAAGCTTCTCTTCTGGGCCGTGGGGACATTTTGAAAGTAAAAATAATCACATCAGACATTTTGTTCATGTAAATGGATATAAATAATTTTTTAATGGTGTAATAAATAATATGATACATCCTAAATATGATGGGGGTATATTATGTAAGTCAGTTGCAAACATTATTTATCGATTGGATGAATCCTTAAGCAGTGCGCGCACGTCTCTGGACTCAGGAGTATTTGCGAGCAGCAGAGTCACAGCAAGTGGAGGTGGCAGTTTAATCCCATTCATGCTTTACATGGGCGACTCAAAGAGGGTAGGGGCAGCGGTGCAGTCAGGCTCTTTGGATTCATAAGTTATCAATGATGTCAATGTCGGTTGTGACACATTGAGGCCAGTGCCATCACTCCCATGTTTAACCCGTTGCTGCTGGACTGCAGCTGGATTCCTTTAAAGTCAGCAAGCAGAGATTAGAGTCTGGCTCAAAGCAAAGCTGATGGGTTCAGCAGGGCCTGACGTGATGTCCAGAGGACAGACAGCTCCAAGCTGTGAGGTCAGCCAGAGATGCCTGTTCTCGCATGTGGATGCATTTCATATGGAAACATGTTTTTGCTATTGAAGCACATGACAGTTCCACACAACTGCACGTTCATTGAAAAGGGTCATGCGAATTGTATTTTTAGACTAATGTTGATAATTAATCCTACTGCAGTTGGAAATCACACAGTTTTCTAATGAGTTAAGTTTGATCTCAGTATAAACAGAGCAGTTATGCGAAGGCCTCTGAGGATTCTTACAGGAGTTTGGTGAAAAAATGGTAAAATGAAGCCCAAGTAACTCACCAAACAAGTCAGAGATCAAGATACGCTTTGAACCTTAGAAGCATAGAGCACCATCCATCCATCTTAAGAGAACCCTGGGCGATTCATCAATTACTAATGCATGACTGGGCAACGCAGAAACAGATCAGTCAAACAACCGTTGAACACACATGCACACAATGGTCATTTAATGTGACCAATAAACATAGCAAAGCATGCAGAGGAATGCCTAGATCCCATATCTGTATGACAATTTAATCAAGAAAAGCCTCCAGTTAGAATTAAACAATAAATCATCTTAAGAGCTACCAGTAAAAGCAACTGTACCACCGTACACAAATCTTTTTCAGTCATCTTAAAATATCAAGTAGCAACAAACCTCCTAGAATTATGAACATCCATGAACACTGGCTCCCTGAACAAGGAGAACATGAATAAAAGCAGCACCATTCTGACCTCTGAGAAAGAATGCCACAGGCTATATCAGGACTCGTACTCGTCGTCTCCCGCTTTATCCGGAAAAGGGTCGCGGGGGCAGCAGACTAAGCAGAGACTCCCAGACTTCCCTCTCCGCAGACACCTCCTCCAGCTCTGCTGGGGGAAGCCCTATAGGCGCTCCCAGGCCAGCCGAGAGACGTAGTCTCTACAGCGTGTCCTGGGCCATCCCCTGGGCCTCCTCCCAGTGGGACGTGCCTGGAACACCTCCCGAGGGAGGCGTCCAGGGGGCATCCGAAGAAGATGTCCGAGCCACCTCAACTGACTCCTCTCGATGTGGAGGAGAACCGGCTCTACACTGAGCCTCTCCCGAATGACCGAGCTCCTCACCCTATCTCTAAGGGATATATATATCAGGACATGGACCATATATATCTTAGAAGGTGTTTTGGCACCTTCTAACACATATATGTTCTATGTTCTAACCACAGTGGGATAACTTCAAAAAGTGTTTAATAAAACACTGATGGGTTGCAGATCTGAAGCAACAGTGGCTAGCACATCTAAGGCAGGTAACTTTGGACAGAGAAAACAAAGGTCAACAAGATGTGGATGTTTTAGCCCCAGGGAACCTGCAGGATACCAAAGCCAGGTCAGGCAAACAGACCAGAACAGGATTAGGAAGGCTCAAAGATCCAGGAGTCCAAAGACAGTTCAGGCAAATTGTTCAGATGAGAACAGGCAGGCTCAGTGGTTTAGAGGCAGAACAGGTCATGAAATCAGAAACGTTCAGATATGCTAAAAACACTCTCACCACCGAGATCATATGGAAACATGCAGGTGCAGTGGTTGAGAGGCAAAACATTTCAGGATCCGGAAATCAGAAACACCAAGGAACCCTAAAATCATTCTCACCACTGGCTAGAGAGAACAAGAATAATTTGCACTGATGAATGGATGCAAGCACCTTAAATAGAGGCAGGAGCAGGTGGATCAGATGAGTAGTAATGAAAACCGGGAAAAGTTAGACAGCTGAATGAAATGAGAAATTAAGCCAGTCATCAGTGCCATGATCATGACGGAGCTAGTTCATTTTCATCTGTGTGAACTGAACTTTGAACCTGTTCTTTTTAATGATGAAAAGGCACAACATTGCATGTGACTCACTTCTTAGCTTGTCTTACACAAAAGTAAAAACATGAAGTGATTGAAAATCATCAGAAAACCAACATTGCTTAGCTGACAACTCTTTCCCTTAATATGTCAGACCTCTAACCTCTGCTGATTCCCGTTTTGGACTGAGTTGTCTCCAGTGTTCAGCAGCTGAGCATGGCAGGTCCAGAGCAGGGAAGCTCTGCTTTGATACAGATCTTCACACTTGTAGTCTCTTCAGGAAAGAGAAAGTTTCTGTAACCCACAAAGAAATGTTGCAAACAGTCTGTTTTGCATTGGTTGGTTATCTTTTAGTCAACTCTGTCGAAAGTCTCTTGCTGAGTTGTGTTGTCCACATAATTTTCTTGGTCTAATGTGAAGATGTGTATAGTATGTCAGCAATAGAGTTGAGTTTGAGGTTTTATACAGTAGCCCATCAAAAGAAAAAGCTTCCTTGATGGGAAGCGAAACATCTTCAAACTGAAACAAAGTCCAGTTGATTGTTTTTTATTTATTTATTTTTTTTAAGGCTCTGATGTTATGTCTCTGATTTACTAAATAACAATGATACCTAACACAATAAAGAGGTAAGGAAGTATAATAACAAGCGGTGGACTAGAAATTTATATCAGTACCATACTCTCAAAAAAAGTAAACACAGTCCCTCCATATGGATGCAGTATGTTCTGGTGTTGCTCTACAGGAAAATATGGTTAATTAAAATTAATAGCACAATTTTTCTTGGTTTCGAGTCATTGTTTCACATAGAGATTTGTTGGATCTTGCAGATGGTGCAGCCCATAAAACGTCTGCTGAGGGGAGTCTCAACAAAAAGAAAGAAAACTAGCAGGCTATAGAACAACTATGAATTTATATCAGTTTTTAGGAATAATGCGGCATGATCTATCATTTCTGTACTTCTAAAGTTAAGAATATACTCCTGTATTATATCTTTATAATGATCAAAATGGAGTTCAACTTTAGAATTTGAGATAAAGGTTTTAGTTCTTAAAGTCAACTACTAATTGACAGGTAATTTAATTTCTGCCCTTGAGTGTTCTTGAATATCTTTTTTCAGCTTTGGTTGTGGTCCAAGTTTTTTTTTTTACTTTAGCAACA